>NC_092497.1:60685476-60985476 GCF_047495875.1 Pithys albifrons albifrons | reverse complement strand
CTATCTGGCATTTTCAGGTGAGACACAATCACCAGAATATCTGTTGTAGAAGCTGAGGTTGGCTTAGGAAGCTCTGTCCTGACTCACAGAATCCTGGAATTGTTAGGGTTGGAAGGGACCTCTGGAGATCACCCAGTCCAACCTTGCTGCCATGGCAGGTGGAGCAGGTGACACAGGAACATACCCAGGTGGGTTTGGAATGTTTCCAGAGAGGAGTTTCCATGTGCTCCCTGGGCAGCCTGTGCCAGTGCTCAGCCACCCTCAGTGGAACGTTCTTCCTCATGCTGAGTTGAAACTTCTTGTGTTTTAGTTTGTGGCTATTGCTTCTCATTCTGTTGCTGGGCACCACTGAAAGGAGTTTGGTACCAGTCTCTTAGCACCCACCACTGAGATATTTAATTGTGTTAATGAGATCCCCTCTCAGTCTTCCCCTCTCCAGACTAACCAGGCTCAGCTCCTGCATTTCTCATCACAAAGGCAGTTGCTCCAGATCCCTCATCATCTTTGTGGCCTCTGCTGGACTCTCTCGAGCTTCTGGTCCCTCTTGTACTGAGGAGCCCAGAACTGGACACAGCACTACAGATATGGCTCACTAGGTCTGAGTACAAAGACACAATTACATCCCTTGACCTGCTGGACCCTCTTCCCGTTGCAGTCTCTCAGCATTTTCTATTTGGGGAAAACAGTGGCTCAGTGATGTACTTCTCCCTTAGTGGAGGAGGGACCAGATGCTGGGTAAACTGGAGGGCTATCCTGTCACTGTCCTGGTTCCCACTGTGCTGCAACTCCCAGGCGTTCTCCACACAGTCCCTTTACTACTGCCTTTATGGCATTTCCAGGGGTCTTCAGGACAGTCAAGATAGTTACTGTTCCAGAAATAGGCCAAGTTTTCTTGAGGCACATAAAAGCAGAATGGAAACAGCAATTTTAATGCATAATATCTCAGGAAAAGCTGAGCAGAATTTCATGAGGGATAGGGTACTTTTGAAGTCCAAAGGCCATCTCTTGTCAAATCCCAAAAGAACCATACTTTTAGACCTTACTTTACGATAAATTGCACAGCAGCCTGTAATGCAAATATTCTCCTTTTTTTATTTGGTAATGCTAATCTCAGCTGTTATAATCACGATGTACACCATACTGATACTCCCTTAGGTTCTAAGAGGAGAAATACAAACACAGAAAGCTGTATCATGTTGGAGCCAAGACTTGTCTCTATATCATGCACCCACACTGCAGTGTAGATGTGTTTTATTTCCCCTGCTATGAGTAGATGTACCAAATTGGATAGGATAGCAGATTGAACAGGCTGTATGTGGTTTAGGTGTAAAAAGAAGGTCAAAAATTCAAGAAAGGTTTTGTTTGCAATCAAAAATGTTTTTCTCCAGGGAACTACTGTCGTACAATCAGAATATGCATACAATATAGTGCATATTCTGACATCAGGATCTCAGAAAAGCAGCTGAATTGTAGGTAGCTTATTTATTGTTGAATGGATTTTTGTGTTTCTTTGTATGGATTTTACATTTGTCCGCAAGCATGGTATATTAAATTATCTAGGAAGCTTCCTAAAATAGATGGCATAGCCAGTGGGAAGTGGGGACTGAGAATGTTGAGTATAAGCAAGAAATTTTAGAAGAATGTTAATGGATTAAAACAACCTAGACAAAGCTGGGGGTCACGTGAATTACAGGTGGTAAGAGTAAAATGGAGAGCAGCAGGATAAATAGGACACTCATACTGATGATCTGATACTAAATATAGTTAATATAACTTCAGATACTAATAAAGAAAAAGCAAAAGCATTAAATACATACTTGTATGTAGGGACATCTGAACCTTAGCAGGTTTAGGTTCTTTGCACTGAACATCTGTAGAAAAAAACTGACGCAATCCTAATTTTTAGTGTTGTTTTAGATTGGAGAAAATTCTTAATAATTTCAGATTGTAATGGAAAAATTATACGTTTCCTCCTCAAACTTGTGTTTTTTCCTGTTGTAAATGTGAACAAAAACTGACCTGTGTGGCATGATGGGTACAGTCTTGTAAGAATCTAATTAAGACAACCCAGGATTTAGTCTGAAGTTGATAGATTTTTCTGCGCCAGGCATTTCATTGATTGATACCACAGCAAACATTTCAACCTAGTTAATATTTTGTTTCAAATGGGTTTATGGAATTTGACCCACATTTAACCCTACACACGTCCAAAAAAAAAGAAGATTCCAGATTTGTGGTAAAATGTTTGCAGGCATTTAAAAGGGCTAATATGAAGTACTGCATGGAGCTTGGATGCACACTGCTTACACATCTGGCTTATATGGCAGCCAGATTTGTAAAAAGACAAAGGACAAAAAAAGCCCATTCATTCTTTATGCTGTACTTTAAAATATAATTTTAAAAAATATTTTTTACATAAAAACTAAAAGGGAATTATTTTCTTTAATACCATTGTACCTTTATAATCAGTGTAAGTAAGTTAAGAATTATTAAACTAATACTGTATGATGTTTGTAAAGAACAACTAGTAAACTAGTAGCCATCACACTTAATTGAATAGTTGCATTGACTGGAGCTATATAAAAAGATTATTTTTCCCCCCATTTCTTCTGTAAATATTAAATACTTCTTTCAGATTCACAAAATTTGGCCCCTGCAGTTAAGTGGGTATATGCTGGGTCATCCATCTCTTTGCAGCAGTGGTGAGCTGCTTCTAAGTGTGCAGGAGACAGGTGGGAAAGCACTGAGAAGTGGCACATTGGCTGCCAAACAGAAGAAAGGAGTGAAGACTGAGCATCAGAGCTGCTCTGGCATTCACAAGTGTAGGGTTTGTTGTCAGCAACTGCTGTGCAAGTGTATTGAATTAATAAGACACTGGGTTTTTTTGTTCCGTTTCTCTTGGCATTTTAGCATATGAGCTCAAAAGTGTAACTATACCCAACACTGTTTGTAGGTATGTGCAAATATTTAACAAGCATCTAATACACATTACTGTGTGTGCTCTGTTGTTGGGGGTTCTTGGATTTCTAAATGTTCTCATCTTTATTGTTTGACTTTGGCTTGAAAAATGCCTTTTCATTATCCATGAAATTCCATTCATCTTTGGCTTACAAATAAAATGTTAAAAATCATCTGCTCCTCCCCCCACCTTTTGCATTCTTCAGGAAAATTTTGGCAGCCTTTGAAATAGTAAATAGCTATGCAGTGATTTTAAGCGTGGGTTTGTGGCATTGCCACAAGTCAGAATACTTAGTGGAGAAAGGAAAAGGCAGACGAGTTTCTTGTCTCTTCCCCACCATGCTGTAGTGTTTAACCTCACCTGTGTGCACCCACAAATTTCTCATGCCAGCCGATACTTATTTTTTCTATATGAGTAGCAGCAATCCATCTTCCAGGGGTGAGGAATGAGAGTGCAGTTCCTCCTGTTGGCTCAGCTTTGAGGGAAGGAAAAGAACTATTTAATAATACGAGTACACAGATTTGTTCCCTCTCCTCTCTTCAGATTCCATTTGCAGATTTCCCTTTGAATTTTGTCCCCCCACCCAACCTTGGAAATTGCCTTCAGAGGACCATACAAAGAATATCATTTGACTGCCAGTCAAGTACAGCCTAGTGAGAATTAAGTTCCAGTGCGACTCTCTTTTGATTGCATTGTCTCCATGTGTCCATATGGTCTTGGCCAAATCCTAGTTTGTCTCATGGCAGCCAGTGAATCACATGGATACCAAGAGGCAGTGGAGTTCAGATTGCAGAGAGACAACCAGAAATCTGTAACTGTTCTGTACTCTGCTTGAAAATTTGCATGTTGACCATCAATATTCATTCTTTTTTTTCCATTTTTTTAAATAAATAATCAACCTACCTATGCATGTGTAGCTAAACTGCAAAGAAGACTATGAGACAACATATCTTGAAGCCAACTTCAGTTAAGTTCAGGAGAACTTAAATAAGGAGTTATTCTGTAATAGATTTTGATCTGATTTTGAAAGAGGATATTTTTAATTTCTTGCGGTGTATCACAAAATTGTCAGACTTAAGCAAGGTATGCTGACAGCATGCTGTTCATGCTGTGGTGACAGTTTTGAGAGGAGGTCAGACCACACTCTGACTGCATCGATAGCCAGAATGTGTACTGCAGAGCTATTTTGCCTTTTTTTCTGCCTTTTGCCTGTAAAATCTCTGTATCAACCTATTGTACTGGCTTAGATTGTTGCTGATTTGGAATTCTAATAGCATGAACAAGGGTAACCGTTTCTTCTTTCCTCCTCACCTTCTCTTGAAATTAAGAGGGTTCATGTTTGAATAGTTACTGGATGTATTTGTTACAAGCATATACTGAATAATTATTTCCTTTAGAATTTAGAAAATGTTCTTAATAAACATTTCAGAATTTGAAATAGCAATGACCAGAAGTAAGGTATATAAAAGCTGTTTCTGTTGCAGATGAATTAGCAGGTGATGGAAGTTATTAGGTTTTGTGTTTTGTCAATCACAGAATCACATAGATTTATCAAAGTTGGAAGAGTTCTTTGGGATCATCTGGTCTCATTATTAACCCAGCACCACCATAACCACTGCTGAACCATATCCCAAAATGCCACATCCAGACACCTCTTGAACATTTCCAGGGATGGTGACTCCATCACCTCCCCAAGCAACTTATTCCAATGCCTGACCACTCTATCAGTGAGAAACTATTTTCTAATATCTAATCCGAACCTCTCCTGGTGCAATTTAAGGCCATTTCCTCTTGTCCCTTCACTGGAGATATGGCAGAGGGCACTGACCTCCTTTCAGGTAGTTGTAGAGAGTAAGGAAGTCCCTCCTGAGCCTCCTCTTCTCTGAACTAAACAACCCCCACTCTCAATCACTCCTCATAAGACATGTTTTCGAGAACCTGATATAATGAGACTTGTTTACAACCTTTTATGAAATTAGTTGCTTGAGTTTTCCACTCAATTGCTTTACAGCGTTTTCCTTTCTTTGTGGTACTTACTCAAATAGTGATTTTTTATTTTTTTTTTAAGTCCAGAGAAGTTCCCTGGATAGAAAGGGGAGACTTTTTAAATTTAATTACATTATTCTTATTCCCTATAGGGTTAGTTCAGGGGTTCAGGTAAGAAGTTCTTTTGTTCATTGGCCTATGTAGTTCCTAAGCTAAGAAGGTGTGGGTACTACGTGAATAGATTCAATTTGCCTCTAATGACTCTTTCTAGGAGCTGTGTTCTGCAGTCTTTCTATTTCCAGCGTTTTAAGATAGGGGGCCAGTCTCAGCTGGTGAAACAATTTGTGTATGAGGGAAGATGGCTGAAGAAAATGAAGACAACCATGGTCTTGGCAGCTCCCTCTGCACTTTCTTTCAAAACTGAATCAAAGAAATGTCAAGCTAAGGAAGAAATAAGTAGCTGGAGGTACTGCCAGAGCAGAATGTTGGTGACCTGTGTAGCTGTAATGTGAAGTACAAAACTGGTCCCTGGTCAGGATGACTTATTAGATGTTTGATAAAGGTTTGATGTCAGTGAGAAATGATACTGCAGATTGTCTGTTCATCAAAGAGCATGGGTACCCCTGTGATAAAAGCTCATCCCTCTGTGATGTACCAACCATATGTTGGTCAGTTTGACACAGTTGTCCATCTAGTCCTGTAAACCCTTTAGTGGAAGAGTCTGTGCCCTCCCTGCCTTGGTTCAAATTTCCAGTCATCCTCTCTCCCTTCTATGTGAAACCATTTCTGAAAATAAAAATTAATTTTTGTTTGCTTCTTGTTTAGTAAATTTCTTGACACTTGATGGGTACTTACCACAGAATCATAGAATGTTTTGAATTGGGAAGGAGCCTTAAAGATCATCTTGTTTCAACTCTCCTGCCATGGGCAGGGGTTCCTCCCACTAGAACAGATTTCTCAGGGCCTCATCTAGCCTTGCCTTTAACATTTTCAGGGGTCACACTTAATGTGATAATTCTGTAGAGCCATCTTCTCAATAGCCAGAGTTGTGACTCTTACCAAACAGATTTCCTTTTAGGAAGATCCCTACCTCCAAGAAGACAGGCAGTGTTAGACTTGAACACAGTCAAGTTTCTCTGATCAGAAGCTGGTATGAATTTGTCATTAGCAGCCTGAAGTGTATCAGTTTGCTAATATTTATCAATAATACAAAAATTACAGAATTGCAATTGTTCTGTGTTGATATTTCATGTTAAGTAACTAATTTCTGTAATTATCTGTCCCACAGTACTGGCTGGATCCTGCAAAGACCCTCGCTGAACATAAAGAATTGATAAACAGTATGTATTTAATTTGAACTTAAAGGATGTATCTGAAGATGAAGTAACAGACACAATGTTCCATCCATACAGCCTGCACAATATTTATGTTCTAGTCACAATAGGCTGATAGGTCTTGAACAAGTTTCTTACTGTAGTTCTTAGCTGTATCAAAATTTCACAGATAGGTTGCAAGTATTATCATTTTACAGTATTTTGTGTGGTTATTGTCCAAGGATTTCTGTATGCTTAAATTTTATTTTAGACCAAGTGGTGCAATTTTTATTTTGTATAATTAATTTATAGTAGCTGTGATACCTCTATCGTAGTCTGGTATACCATAACCAATATAAATTCATTCTGGCTTATGAAAATAAAAATTGTGTCTCTTACTGATAATAGAGTGTCTGCTATTACTTATGGTGTTCAGATATTGCACATACAAGACCTGTTGCTTTTATTGTAATTAAAGAACATGATTTGGAGACCCTTTATAATAAGATGTAGAAGTGAAGCATGCATAGAATAAATGTAGCTGTAAGAATTTTGGTACTGAGTTATTGGTACCTTTTGGGAGAAAAATATTTCTAAAAAGTGAATTAGAAGAGGTTTTCCAAGTGGTTTTTAATTGAATTGACACATAATTAAAGTTCTTCCATAAGATATTTTAAAGTGTGAAAGGGCTTAATATTCAGTACTATAACATATGACAGAGAATCATATTTCATGCACAATTACATTTTTCAAAAAGCTTCATTGAAAAAGGTATTTAGAGGTCAAGATCAAGCAACACAAAATATTATCTTGGAGAAATAATAAGTTTAAAACGAAAATGAAAGTAAAAACTTCAAAGTAAGCAAGAATCTAAGTAGATGGACAAGATGTGAATAAATAAAAGATGAAAAATAATAATAACAATTCCTTTTTTTCCTCATGTGTAATGAGTCTAGACGTATGGAATTGTTATGTGAATGTTACACTTTTTCTGAAACTTTCAAGTCTCAAAATACTAAGATAGGCTTCTCAGTAGCTGTTTTGTAGTCAACTAGTGACAATTCATAACAGTAACAATTCATGACAACTAAGTTTTACACCAAATGTTTTTTCCCTCAGCTGGTCCACCATACACTCTGTATTTTGGCATTAAATTTTATGCAGAGGATCCGTGTAAACTTAAAGAAGAAATAACAAGGTACAGTATTCACTGTTGATCTCAGACTAGTAATGTATTTTGTCCAAGAGCATATTGTTGTGGTGTGTTTTGGTTGGTTTTCTTTCTCTTGAGCATTTGAGTGTTTTTGTTTGAATACGACTGTATAGGAAGGAAATTGCTACTAGCTTCACAGGGATTGGTATGGACTACTGTTTGGAAGCCCAGCAAGAAAAGGTGATCTCTGGTACATCGAAAATCAAAGGGCCTTGATGTCTGTTTGTGGTTGGTTTTTTGTCTCTTTTATTTAGTAATGCATTGTCACATCTGCATTTACACTGTGCTATAAGTTTAGGGGTTGCATATCAAATATAAATACAGGGAATGTTCTTCTTTATTTGCCATAGCTGAAGTTCCAGAACTGTTTTTTGAGGGGATTTCTTCTGGTCATCCTGAAACTATGCAAAGGAAATTAAAAGAGTTGCATGCTTCTGATTCTTTTAGCTTAGCTTGGCCTCTGCAAAATATGAGGATGCACATAGTAACCCTTGCACATGTATGCACCCAGACACATAGACACATGTGGTTATCTGAACTCTCTCACACAGAGTTTTCTGTTTGGTTTATTTACAAAATGTCTCAGACAATTAGTTTTATGTTCAAAAGGAAATTTGAGAATTTGGGTAGGTAGGTGGACAAAATTAGTGTGCTGACTTGCATTAACAAATGTCAAAATATTTCTTTTGATGTCCCAAGAATATGACACATGAAACTTCATTAGAATGCATACAAGGTTTTTAATTTTCCTTAATCAAAAGTGACAGTTGTTGCAGCACAGGCAGAGTATTTTTCGTGTACTGGAGTGAGAAAATTCTTTTGTTCCCATACTGGCACAATAGGAATGGAAGTCTTCAATAAACAAGACGGAGGCTGGCCAGGTGTAAATAATAAATACTGTGACTTTGCAGGTAAAAGAGCATGAGTTGGTGGCAGTAGGATGCCCTGTACTGTCACGACGCCTGAACTCCACAGACACAGTTCTTAACTGAGCCTTTTTAAGGGCTTTCAGAGGCTCTGACCTCTATCGTTAAATAAAGAACTTAACTGCATCTAGTTTTATGGGGTTTTCTTGGTAGTTTATTTCTTGGTCCTCATTGTCATGAGTTACAGTTACCAGGTGGTCATGGAAAAAAGGGAAGAAGAACTAGCTATGTTTACATTAACAGATTTTTAACTATTCTTGAGCAGGAATATACCAGTTACAGCAGGGACTATATGCAGAATTAATTTTTCACACAGTTACACACAGATTTAAAACTTCCACACACCATGCAAACTATCTAATGTCACACAGCTATAGCTAATTATTAAGCAATATATATTTCACAAAGCTGCTGGATCCAAGCAGTCTTATTTATTGTATTTTTGACGTTATTAAAGAATTCTTAAGTGTGTTACTCCATGGGGCTTCTACAGGCTTTGTCTCTCACTTCTGCACCAGCTCAAGGTCTCTAGAAAAATTCCATTCTTATCTTAGAAGATGTCACCTGCAAATTTGTCTTTAGTTTGCTAGCCTGAAAATGTATGAATCCCAACACTGTACCATGGAAGTTTGATGCAGTTTTCTTGGACTTTTCAGGAGGCTCTTTAAATCCTGCTCACAGGGAAAGACAGATAGCCCGAAAAAGGCATCTTTGGCCACTGAATCTGTTGTGACTTCCTTATGAGAGGCAGGATAGATGCAGGGGGCTGATTTTGCAAAAATTGTTTCGCTTTGACCTGTGATAAAAGTCAGTCAGTGGTCTGCACTGCTGATTGAGTGTGTGAACACAGCCAAGAAATGTTGTAATGTGATTGGGAAGCCTCTGTTCATGTCAGTATTTGGTTATGTAGAATTGGCACCTCAGATGAGGGAGGGCCTCAGATAGGTTTGTATTGACAGTACTCTACTAAACACATTGATTAATCAAATGCCCTCAGCATTTTTAAGCTTTTATTCCTATAGGCTCTTAAATCTTGGAAGGAAGGCTTTTATTTGTTTAAGGAAAAAAAAATTAAAATACCACCACCACCTCTTTAGAATAATTTGTGTTGGAAGGGACCGTTAAAGGTCCTTCCACTTACCAGGTGCTAAAGGTCTGATTTTTATTTATACTAATAATTTTCTGCCTAGGTTTGTAGTTCCAGTGGTGTGTTAACTATTTTGTGCTAACTGATTGAAGCATGTATTTATTACTTTAATGGGTATAAGAGCCAACTCTCTTGTTATTAGATGTTGATGATCTGTGCTGTTACATGATTACTCTGCAAATAATGAAAACCTGTCAAATTTGTAATTGCTTTGCATCAAAATCTGTCTGTCTTCTAGGCAAAAACTAATACTGCAGGGTTTGCTGGATGTGTTTGCTGGAGCAAACTGGCACTTAGACACTGTGATACATACATGACAAACTTGATAGCACAGAAGATGAGAGTGCTTTAGGTACAGGTTTGGACAAAAGGCCTAGTTTTGTGAGGAACTTAGTGTCTTCAGTGGGAATTGAGATTGTTCACTTTATAGGAGTCACTTAAACACTTACCATTTGGCTCTGACTGCTTTTTGCGGGAAGGTGGTGTGTTTTGAAGATTCCTATGGTGCTTTATTTTGAGACTACGCTGTGAGAATGCAGAAATCTAGGTGCCTGCTCCAAGGAAAATAAATTTGTAGAATCATCTGGTACAAAGCTCTGCTTGGTACAGATGGGGAAGTGCTAACAGAAATGCAGGGCCATATCAGAAGTGCATTTCATGTTGAAAAGAACATGTTGTGTACTCCACAGTAGATGTTAAACCCTCTTTGTCATTATCATAATTCATGCAGAGATTTGTGTAGGTAGGACTGCAAGCATAAGCTATAAGTAGTGCTGAGTGAAGAAACACTGAGTGTATGTTCTTTGTTGCCTAATGACATTGCCAGAAAATTCTTATGCAATACCCTGTTTCTTTAAAGTAGAGAAAATTAACCATTCTTTAGAAGATGAACATTCCTGTTACAATATCTGCCACAGCACAAATTCTAGGGGATCGTTAGAAAGGCACTGGCATCTTCATTCAGAGACTCATCTGGTCTGAAAAGTCTGGTAAATTTTCTTAGATCTTAAAAGTTTTGTGAGTCAGCTACAGTATGTAAAATTCCCTGAAATGAGTGTAGGTGTGCTTTGAACTTACAGATCATTACAAGGTGCTTTCATAAATAACTTGTACCAACACAGAATAAATTATTTGCAGAGAGGCTAAATGGCTCTATGTAGATAAAACTGAACTAGTGAATAAAGAAAAGCTATGTGCTTGTATGGAGGACCAATTTTTTTTGTTGTTAAAAGTTACCTTCTCAGTATTGTTACCTTTTGTAGGAGCTCAGTGCAAGAAATTCTCTTAGGATGATGTAAAACACTGAATAAATGTAATAAAACTGGACACAATACAAACAGTGTTAAAAGATTTCTTACAAATTATTATGGTGAGTTGCAAAACCAAGCACATCCTTTGTATGATGACTTGTTTCCTTGTCTTTGGTTTTGTGCATATTGAGTCACTGTAAGTGGTCTCAGTATGTGCTTTATCAATTGCAGAAACAGGTTTGACTTTGAAAATTACTTTTTTACCCCCACTGTCTCTGTTCCAAGGACAGTACTCTATGCCATGACAGATGAAGTTAGGTGCTGGTGGTATACCCACCCCTCTCTTTCATGGAGGTATGGACTCCATCAAACATGCTTCCTGCGTTACAGTTGATTCTCTAGTATGTGGAGAGAAAATATTTGAATAAAGAAGTATCCAATAGTCAGTTCTCCTTTATGCTGATCCATGGATCAGGTTTAAACCTTGGCCCTTTGATAGATTTCTTGTTAATTTTTTTCTGATTCCTAGGTCTCTCCCTCTCTTCCTCACTGCTCCATGAAAGTCGAAAGAGAGAAATGACATTTTTAGGGGGAAAATTATTTGCATCTGCAAGTTATAAGCAGATGGGAAAGCTACGGAATGTTCCCTTATCTAGGTTCTTTCACTAAATTAATCTTAGTTGTTACTTCAAAGTTAGTATGGGAAAAGTCATTCAGAGAGGAGTACAGGATTTTACTGTCACATAACTATGGTACATGGTATGTCTACAGTTGCTGGGTGATTTTGATATATTAAATGGTGCATCAGACTTGAAATAACTTTGTTTTCTCTCTCTGTTTTAGGTATCAGTTTTTCTTGCAGGTAAAGCAAGATGTTTTGCAGGGCCGCTTACCTTGTCCGATCAACACTGCAGCACAGCTGGGAGCATATATAATTCAGTGTGAGTTCTTCCAGCCAACTGAGAGCTCACTTCTTTTAATGTTGCATTATGATTAATTTTAAGCAGTGTCTGAAGACATCCTAATGTCTTATGCATTCATTTCAAAACAGAGCAAAACTGATGGGACTGATTTTATCTAAAGAACTGTATATGGATGACCATTCTGAACAGTTAACGCAGGAGCAGTATGGAAGTTAATGTAAAGAAGAAGCTGAAAAGTCAGTCTGAAGACTCTGCTAAACACTCTTTGCTTCGCTGAGGGATATCTTGTCATGTGCTCAAGACTTTATGTCTTACTCTTGACTATGTGTAGAGTATGACAACACCTTCATCAGGAGGTTTGCAGATTTGAAAGGCTATTGGCAGCCTTCAACCACAAAGTCTGCCATAGAAAAGATTCTTTCAATAATTACTAATTACATCAATATGAGTGCATCTGTTCTTTAAGGGAGGATGTAATTAAACCTGAAGTGAAGAATTTTCATTTTATTTATCTACATTCATGCATCAGTAGTGACCTCTTCAGAAGTGGATATTATATCTTGCATACTTGATAGTATGCAATCAGTTAGAAAGGAACTATCTGTCTACCACTTGGTTATTCTTTTGCCATGAGTGCTCAAGCTCTATATTCAAACACAGCTAGTAACCAAAAATAGCGTGATGAGCCATGTTGGGACCTCTGTCTGGAGTTTATGTAAAATTTAGATTTCTCTAAAGTGGTGTGTATTAAGCAAAGATTATTTATATTATTGATGTTACAAGTATGACTCAACGGCACTTAATATAACATAAAAACTAGTCCTCCTTTCAAGTCTATTTTAGAATAACAAGGCACAGTAACTTGTGTATGAATGGGAATGGGCATTATACCAAATTTCATGGTGTGTTATATATGTATCTGAAAAACTAAAATTTCAAGTAGTTTTTATTTGTGTGCAATTATTTTTGACTTAATTTTTCCATCTAAGAAATATGACGTCATTCTCTGAAAAACTGTTTGCAATGCACATTTCATTTTGCTGGCATACATGCCTTCCCTGAAAAAGTACTGCAAGTATGAAGCAGGAAAATATGCAATGATGGTAATGTCTTCATTGCATTATGAGAAATGAGTAAAAAGAATAAATTCTTCTCTTTTCATCATTTTTAAGGAGGTTAGAGCTGTTCTTTTGGTATAATATCCCATTCCTATCATTCTAATCTCAGATATTCTGTTGGAAAACAGTGAGAAGAAAGCTTATTGGGGAGAGAGTTAAAGCATGACAAAGTTTACATCCAATGGGTTAAAGTTAGTCTAGGCACCAGCAAGCATGCATTCCCATGGACTCTATAAAAAGCTTTATCCTTCTATTTAGGGTTTGCAGTTGTTCAATGTATATAAAGACACCTGAGAAATGTCTGTCAGATACTGAAAATATGAATGCAAGGCATCAAAACCAAGGTCAGGGGTGCCTTTTTCAAGGATGACATGCCAGACCAGGCTTTTGTTCTTTTCCAAGCTGAGATGAAGTGCATTTGTGGAAATTCAGGAATAGCTCTGCTGGTGTCATGATGCCAGTGGTGTTTTTCCCAGTGGAGCTAGCAGCTGCTGAGATCTGGAGGAGAAGCCAGGGCCACGTGTTTGGCTCCAGCCACAGGCCTGAATTTCACCATTCAGATTTTGTCTGGGTGTTGTCTTTGGCCTCTGAGGTCCTTTCCTTGGCACTGGAGCTGTTTTCCTCTTTTTGTGATCAGAAACTGCAGACTGTTATTGTGGTGATGGTGGAAAAATCAGTACCCATGGCACAGTTTGCAGAATATACCAATTTTCTTACTGCAAAGGCTGGAGTTGTTACTGTAATAGTAATTCCTCTTCTTATTCCTGCTGTGGACAAGAATAACAGTTCTTTTTATGGAGATTTCGCAGAGAAAAATCTAATATTCTTACTGAGCAGATGAGTGGTTTTTAACAATGTCATTCCAACACCTAGCAAGAAACATCAGTAATTAGGTGAGGTAGGTTTTTTTTTCCTTTGGCTCTGGAAGGCTCATTTTAGTTGTTTTGGTTTAGTGGGCATTGGATAGAAACCTTCTGTGAAGTCTTTCTCGGAGAAGCCTGGTCTGCAGATATTATTCAGAGTTATTAAAAAATTGAAATACTAACTTCTGCAGAGTTTCTCAGATAGTTGCAATTATAGTAGAGATCAGTAGATGTGAGTTCTGATCAAGGTGCATATTTATTTTATAATTACATTACAAAATATACAGACATGACTAATGTTTACAAATTCAAGGTTGTTCCAAAGAAAATTATACTGGCTATTCATTATGCTCTTTAAGAAAATTCTTTTAAAAGTTATTTTTCTTTTGAAAGTGAATTTAATATCTGGTAAATACATCAATATATTATTGAAAAAGGAAGGTCTTGTGATTCCTCACACTGTTAGAAGACCTTCCCTCCAGTTTCTCAGGATATTTGTCTCCATTTGCACTCCCAGAAATTTATGTTGGAAGTCCCAGCAATGATCAGTTCTGCCTGTAATATTGCATCTTACCTTGAGAGCACAGATCTTACAAAACTAGGCTTTTCTTCTATCCTTATTTTACAAATCCTGCTGAGTAATCTATGTCACTGAATTAAAACTTTCCTGGCTTAGTCAAAATTACATCTAACTTGTATAGTTAGAGTTTTACTGTCGATTCTTCCAGATCTTTGTACCTTCTATTTATCTTTTAGAGTAACTGAAGACATTTTTTCTTGGTTTTATGTGTGTTAATGTGAAAACTTCTGTACTTTTTTTTTTTTAATCTGACTGCAGAGTAAGTAGGCTGCCGGTTGGACAGTGGTGGGTTGGCACCAGTAGGTGGATTAGATGAGATATTTTCTGTTTAAGATAAAGAATGGAAAATAGGTGACCTTTGTTTTCTTCTTGTGTCCTGCAGCTGAGCTGGGGGACTACGACCCATACAAGCACACTGCAGGTTATGTCTCGGAGTACCGCTTTGTCCCAGACCAGAAGGAAGAGCTGGAGGATGCCATAGAGAGGATACACAAGACTTTGATGTAAGAATTCAGTGCTCATGGAAACTTGTCAGGAAATGCCAGATTCAGACATGCTTGGTGGGTTGGGAGGAACAGCTTTTGGTGCAGAATGGAGGTCTCTGGGCTGGAGGAAAGAGCACAGGGCATCCACTTATGCCTCTCAGAAACAGAAAAGATTTTATATCATTTAAGTTGTTTTTTTAGGAACTGAGTAAGACAATAACGGGAAATGTGAGGTCTGTCAGACCTAGGTATGGGTATTTCAATATCAGCAGTTTTAATAAAACATATGCCAGAAGTTCAACCATACATAAAGCCAAAACAAACATTTGCTTCCTTATCTCTAAGTTCATGTTCCTTGTAAGTGTAAAGAAACTTGTTCTAACAAATCCAAATTAGGTGCAATTGTGATATAACCATTTATTAAGATGAGAGCAGTAAGAAACATTTTATGAATGTGTTCATCATACCTTTTGTGAAAGTAATGCAGAGATAATCAGACATCTTGTATGTAGATCTAGATGCCTTGATTCTCTTGCTATAATGAAGCTAAGCTTTGGATAAAGGTTAAGTAATTCTTCCCTGTAGTATTGTGTATTACTGTTTAATGAGAATAGACATTAACTCAGGGTCACAGCTGTTTTCTTTGAAAGGTTCTCCAGTAATTGCAGTCTGTGACAGTTGCCACATTGACCTGAGCTTCCTCTTCCAGGAAAGACAGTCTGTTCAAGAAGTATTTCTGTGTGGTTGCATGAGAGTGTTGTAGTAATTGATGCATTTCAGAGAACTTATTACAGGTACTTTTTGTCAAGTAAAAAAAGTATTGGTTTTTGTATTCCAGAGATTGAAAACTGAACCACAGATAGTTTGTTGGGTTCAACATCACAGAGAAGTTTTTTGTGAGAAATGAAACTTGAGGTGTATTGCTGTGACCCAGGCTGCCAATACTAAGCAGCCTTCACGTCTCTCTCAAGTTTCTCTACTCATTAGTGTAGTTAATCTGATCTGTCTCAAATTGTTTGTAACCTTCAAGATGAAACTCAGAAGCTGAGGGAACAGCAGTTGTGAAGAAGATTGTTTACTGTTGTAACAGTCTCTAGTGTTTTTATATGTTTATTGACTTAGAGCTCTGATATTGTTTAGCTGCTTGGCTGCAGTTAGGTGTCAGGGATTTAGCAACATCAGAACAAAGAGTGAACTGAGGTGTACACACTGGTAGCTCAACCTGCTATCAGCAGGACTGCCAGCACTGACCTCTGCACAGCTGACAGCAGTCCCCTTAGTTAAGAAGGTTGAAGCTGTAATGGCTGAGAGCAGGCCAAATTATCTCACTTATCAGAGATATTTCAGTGATAGGTCTGTTACAAGAGTCGGAAGAACTGTTTTATTCTTTCTGGGTGTCAGTGTGGAAACACAGGGTTGTTTGTTTGTTTGGGTTTTGTTTGTTTGTTGGTGGTTTTTTTTGTTTGGTTTCGGGTTTTTTTGTAGACAGCTGTGGCACTGCATATACTTTTTTTCTGCTAGTTGTGTCCAAAAAGCCCATTTTTGGTTGCGTATTTTCTCTCTGTTTCTCTTATGTAGCACAATAGCTATTCAGGGATTCAGTAAGGATGCAGTTTTCTGAGCAAATGTCTAAATCAAGAAAGGTGATGGAAATCAGAGGGTGGAGGGATTTTCTGACTGCTTGGAGTCTGTGCAGCCTCCCTACTGTGACTGTTGTCCCATCTATAAAACAGCATGACAATCCCAAGGTCAGATAGCAGTGTGAGGTGACCTGAAGTCATCACACATTTGGAGGATCAAGCAATGATTCTGGGGCTTCCATCTTCTCCCTTCAGAAGCTCCAGCTCATATCTTTACTTCCTTGAATATTTTTGTAAACAGAATTTCTTGTACAAATATGAAATGTTATGTTTATAAGATGTAAATATGTTATAAAAACATTCACACACAGTTGTCATTTGAGCCTTTTGGTGCTTTTAGAGAGGTGAGAATAGAGTAATAAGTGCATCATCATTTTTCCAAGTAAGGTCAGTAACGAAAGACTAACAGCAGTATTTAAACTGGTGTTGGATTCTAGCACTGATTCAGTAAAGGGTTAGTCCCCTTTCCTCAAGACTGATATTTAGGCTGCCTAAATGAGACTGTACTGCACCAGTAAACATTTTGCTTATATTTCTGAGAGCTACTAGCAAGAATTTCAAAAAATCAACCCCATGGAGTAAATTTTTAGAGCAAAAGTGGATAAAGGACATGACAGATGTGACATCACTGATGCACTGAATATCCACTTCTGTGTATTCTGAATATAGATAATGAATGACACATCTACTGGGAAATCCAGCTCTGGAAGAAAGGGATTTGTTTTACAAGCTTTAAATCTGCTGCTCTTCCAGGGATCTGTGCAAAGAATAGCTGATATCTGAAACAGTGGGAGTGCTGCTACAGGGACAAGATGAACTGAAGCAGCCCATCTCCCATATGGAAAGAAGACATTTTGAAGACCTGTACTATTGCATTTAGCAATGCTGTTTTGTGTCTTTGGCTTTGGAAGTGGTTTGTACCTTGTCAGGCTTAACACAACGTTGGGAAAACGTGGACGGTATCTTCTAGGCTAGAGAGAATGGGGGGACAAGAAGCAGAATTGTTCATATTGCAGGCCTTTTCCAGGTCTTGAGTGAAAACGTTAAGCTATGCTTCACATATTGAATTTGAGAGTTAGCAAATCCAGAGATGTATTTCCTCAAGAAAACAATTGCAGGGTGAAGCAAGTTATGCATCTTTTTGAGTTGATATTTTTACAAGGTGTGCTGTACTTTGCCACTAATAATTCAGTAGCTTTCACAGAGGTATTGAAAAGGAGTTAAAATGAAAATGCATTTTTGCCTATTTTGAACTTAGAGTGCAGAATCTTGCTTTTGTATCAATTGCAGATATTAAGGGAAGAACGTGTTAAATTCCAAGGATAAGGATTTAAATTTGTTTCATTTATTATGTTCTTTTTGAAAATAAATCCTCTTTCAGTGATGTCAAATATGTTCCTGGTAGCTGGTTTGGGTTTTTTTCTCCAGTTTTCCCCAGTCTTTTCCTATCCGCATGCAGCTGATGGTACATTTTAACTGATGGATTGATATCTGCAGATAGAGTGGCAGACTGAGTCTTTGAAACTACTAATGGCATGAGACAAACACCAAACTGTGTTTTCACAGTAACACTCTAGGCTGCTACCAGCTGGTGTGACTATAGGCAAGGTTTTCTATAGGCAAGGTTTTATGAAGAATGGGATATTTTTTCTGAAGTAATGAATACTGCTTTCAGAAATCATCTGTAGTTTCAGCAGTGCTGTGGGGAAGTAGTGTCCCAGTCAGTCATGCCACTTCTGCTTTATTAATAATCACGTAGTTATTGGGAATGAAGTTATTTTTCATACTGAAGCCTAAACATGGAATGTCTGAAGTGTGTTTGTGACAGCAGGGAAAGGATTGGGCACTGTAGTAGACACACATTATGTATATGATAGTATCTTTGTCTGTGGTAGGAAGGAGGTCTAATCTTACTTGGAGCAAGTACAGTGTTGAAAAGACAGAATAACAGTCTAAAAACTGGTAGGAAGGACTGTGTTTGTGTCCAGCAAACTGTGTATATTAATATGATCAATTTTTATATCTTGAATGGAATTTTGTTTACAGGGGTCAAGTTCCTGCTGAGGCAGAAGTAAACTACTTAGGTGTGGCTAAATCCCTGGAAATGTATGGGGTTGATCTCCATCCTGTTTATGTAAGTATTGTTTAACTTGGTAACAGTGAAAAAAATTAATGTACTAATGTGAGAAACAGTATTTATATAATTTATTTGCTGCAGAATAACTTGAAAGGAAACACTGTACTTAAGAAATGCAAACGAGGACAGATTTATAGATGGAGATGCTCCAGTCACTCATACATACAGAAGGCTAATGGTTTTCAGAAGAAATGATGTGATGGTATTACACCTATAAAAAAGGCAATCAGTTATACTCTGGAAAAAACAATTCAGATAGATCAGAAATAAATAGTGAAATTGTCAGGAGAGATAAGTGAGGGGTATAGCCTTTGTCTTTGACAGAAAAATTTGGATATTATTCTTATTTAAATAAGAACAAGTATCTCCTGGAACCTTTTCTATACCATTGCAAAAAATTGGGGTGGGATAACAGTGGCATGTCTGGCTTTTTAAAATATTTATTGTGAAGGTGTTACTAAAGATCCAGGGTAGGCTTCCAGTTTTTCCCATGTTGTTATCTTGCAGCTTTGCAAGTTGTCTGTATTGCCTCATCAAAAGCCTCCTCTTCTTTTGTATATCAGCATTATGCTGGGATTCAATCCAAGTCATCACCCGGAGGCTATGTGCTCCTGGTGGAAACATCACTCTATCTTGTTTGAATAATTGCGCTTGTGGCAGGTTTTTTCTAGTAAAAAAAAATGGAAGTTCAAATGCAGAGTTGTAATGTAGATAGTTCACTGACTAAGGTGTCAGTACTTTGTAAAATTACTGGAGAGGAAATAAAGAAATCAAGATACTACCAGAAGATTAAGTATGTCTTGCCTGCTCAAAAATGTGTAGCCTGCAATATGAAGTACTTTTTAATGCACCCTGTGGCTTAATTGTATTCATATCCCATGCTCTCTGCCCCTCCCACCGCAGAACGCTGGGGGAGTTACTGGAACAAGATTCAACATGATTCAACAAAATCATGTTAAATTAGCAGAGAGCCTGGATTTTTTTTTCCTCATAGCTTGCTTTTGCCTTGCAATGAAATTCCTGCCTGGGTAATGAGGGGTGAGTTGCAATATGCCCAAGTCTAGCCCACGAACATCATTGTTCCTACTTAAATTACAACAGCAACAGAAGCCCTCATTTGAAACTGAAGCCACACACATCACGAGTTGCAGTTCTTTTTTTCATTTGGACATAGTAAAAGTAAAATCACCTTTAGCAGTTAATTCACTGAGGAGCACAGGCAGAACTTGCCAGGTGTGCTTGGCTTTGTAAGATCTGTAATCACACAGGACACTTTCTGCAGTCGCTCTGTCTCACAGTGGGTATTTTTTGCTGTTCATGCTTTGCTGCTTTAGAGCTTGCCGGGCTCTTCTTCCTTGCCTCAAGCAGGCAGATGAATGAGTTTTTTCAGTTAACTTTCTTTTAACCTCATGTACTACGGTTTGCACTCTTTCAGTGTAGGTTGCTTCTGATTTTGGTTACTGACTGTAAGCGGGGGGAGGTGAGGGCCTTCTGCCACTCAGTACCAGGGTTTTCGCCCTGTTCTCTCGCAGTGTGATTTGAGGTTAGTATACTGGCTTCAGAAATAGTTTCCTTTGAGGAGGTGATGCATGTGGCTGTTCCTTGTATGTCATTGACCATTCTGAACAAAATAACCAAAACGTTGGCTCTCCCAAAGGAGCTACTTCACTTGTTAGCAGTATGCAGCTGACTCTGTTTTAGGAGGGAGAGAGCAGCTGTCCAGTTGTATTATAGTAGAATAGGTCAGAAAATCACTATTTGCCTTCCACTGAAAGTTGTGATATCTATTATATTCATACTTGAATAAAAGGGTTTGGTTTCTGAGTTTTGGCCATTTGCCAAATAGCCAAAAGTAATTCCATATAAAAAATAATATAGTTATTTTTGTCTTTCACCATGACATGTGGAAACTCATTCTTTCCCTCACTGCCATTTTTACTTGCCTCTTTGTCCCCATGCCTACAAGTTCTTGTATAGGAGATTTTGTCAGTAGGTCCAGTACTATTTTCCCTTTTGCACAGACAATGTAACAGTGTATTCAAGTCATCAGGATGACCTCCTCACCAGACCTCACTGCTGGTGTGATAAAACTTGCAACTGTGTGAATGATGTACACTTTTATTTTCTAGGGTGAAAACAAATCTGAATACTTTTTAGGATTAACACCCATAGGAGTTGTTGTCTACAAGAATAAAAAACAAGTAGGAAAGTATTTCTGGTATGTATTATTTAAATGTGCACTCTGAGTAAAATGGTAATGGTGTTATATGGAAATGTATGAATTATGGTATCTCTTTAAAAGTTTAATTAATTAAATACAGCAATAGAAAAAATTATATTTGGCATTCTTAATATTTCTCTGTATTACGTGGGTTTTTAATACTTTAAGAAGCTACGTATTGAAAACAGTAGTTTACTTTTACCACACTTATGCTGAAATGTTTTCATACCACTAATTTTTTGCTTATATGTGACACATATCTGAAAAATAAATCTACTTGTGAATTCTTCTTTGTTTTTGTGTGTAAATATATACAAGTTTGTATTTTATGATGCATGAAATTAGAGGCTCATGAAGTTCTGTCTGTCTTTTTTTTTCTCAACATTACAGGCCTAGAATTACAAAAGTTCACTTCAAGGAAACACAGTTTGAACTTAGAGTCCTGGGAAAAGATGTAAGTAATTATTTAAGCCTGAAAGGATAAAAAAAGTAAACTCAGTCCTGATGAAGTTGGAAATTTTGTGTGTCCATCAAAGTCTAATTTATTTTATTGAAATTTACTGTCAGAAATCATCAAAGTGAAACTCATTTTATTGATAATTACTGCAAGAAAATTACATTATCCTCCAGTGCAGCATCCTAGAAACATAATATGGTTTGAATTTCAAGGGAACTCAAAGATCACCTCATTCCAATGCCCCTGCTGTGGGCAGGAACACCTTTCACTACACCACGTTGAACAAAGTCCCACCATGCCTGGCCTTGAATGTTCCTGAAATTACTTGCAGTTTTATTAAAGAAAGAGAGGAGAGAGAAGTTTTCTGTCCACGCTTTGTAGCAAAGAGAAAGAACTTCAGCAGTACTGAAGTAGGAATTTTATAACAAGTTTTTATTGTTTTACGTTGTGCTCTGTAAACCAGACTGATTCTGCAATGCCTTGTTTATGGTGTTGTGTAAGTCCCTAGTTCAAAGTGCTTTTAAACTAGGCTACAAGGAAAGCTAATATTAAAAAAATGTGGATGATGGAAAACTCCCAAAGCTGTTGGGCACAAGTAATTTTGTAGCTTGGACACATTATATAGTTTGAAACCCATTTGTCAGAGTCTGACATCATGTGCTGTTAGGCCATTTGAGAGAAAGCAATGTGGGTTCCAGTGGATCAAGGATAGCAGGTTTGTAGCAGGAGAGGACATTTCCGGGTAGATTCAGTGGAGAAAAGACAAAGATATTTATCACTTGTGAAGCATGTGGGGTAAGGGGAGGAGGGGAGTGCTGAGGATGTGGGAAAAATAAAAACGTGTAATAAAACAAATAGTTTGTCTGTGATTTTTGGTATCTGGTTTAGTTATAAGTCTAGTTTGTGGAATAATTTTTTCAAATACTTTGTGTAACTCTTTGGAAGATCAGAACTGGAAGTTTATTGTTTTAATTAGTATTAAGCTGCTGGTAATAATCGCCTTTACTGTTCACTTCTGTGTCTTGGTTCACCTATGTGGTGGTTTTTAGTCTTGTCTGTGATTTTTCCATGAGGCCTTTTGGTGTGTTTTGTGTATTCTGAGAAATATAAGTGTACCCCTGACTGGTTGTCTCACTTCTGTCATCGACAGCATTTTTCGTGTCTCTGCAGATGTATTGGCAAATTTTGCTTTTGTTGCTCCCAAGTAGATTTTCTTTCTGATGGTGTTTGTTGGAATAGGAGAGTTATTTGAAGGCTGAGGAAAGGTTGAGAAAACTTGTCACAATGTTTCTTACAGAGGGCGAATGATAGTTCATGTATAAACAAGTCCAAGTTTGACTTTGAATGAACTGCTTGGAAGTGAAGCTGTAGTTTCTGTTTAATGCCATATGTATATAGTTTTTGTCTGAACCATGTGGAATTGCCAAGGTTTAACATGCTGAGTAGAAAACCTGGAAGCTTTAGAAAATATGCTAAATTTGAGACTGTGAATGTTGATGGCTGGTGAACACTTACTGTTGTGATTATAAGGCAAACATTTTGAGAGAATGTGGTAGTTTCAAGCCTCAACAGGTACTTCTAGGAAATTGTTCAAGAGTACAGTAAGTACAAGGGTGTGTACCATCATTAAATTCTCCTTGGCATCTAATACTAATTTGAAATGTTTCTACTGTGCTTCATATCCTGACAAGATCGGGAAAGACCAAAATGGCAGAGAAAAATCTTCTTTTCCCTTTCTTTTTTTTTTTTTTTTTTTTTTTTTTAGCAGTCTGGTGGTATTTTGAACAAAATTGTATCTTGGAATAAGTAAACAGTAGCCTTAATCTCAGGATTAAAGCTGTTGTAGCAATTTATGCTGTTCTATACCCACAGGAGAAATAGCTCATTGGTCTATTTGTATGAATGTATGTTCCAATATTCCTCAAAAAATTAATTCACAGATTCATTTTATTCCTCTGATTTTTTGAATAAATGTCATCACTTTGTCCTTCCATGTTGGAAGTGACTATATGTTAGGAAAGTAAACGTGCCATTTTTACTCCATCCTACCTTCAGGAACATCATTTTACAGCCCAGGGAAATTAATACTTTCCTATCAGGTGTGCTATACCAGGTCTGGAATGTTTTACATATTTCCAGTTAGTTGGAGAGAACTCCAGAAAAGATTCTGGAAGAGTAGAAATGATGGGGATTTTCCCATGTCTCAAATGGAAGTAACACCATGTACTGGAGCAGATTATTTCTGAGTGAATTGAGCGCTTTTTGTCAGTCATGTTTTCCATGTGGTAATAAAAACCCTGTGCAGGGTGGATTTTGGTTCATGTTTCCACACACACTGCCTACCTTTCTTCACACTGACAGGCACCTTTCACAGGTACCCCTTCTCATCAAAAGGAACATGTTGGTGTCTTTACCATCAACAAAGTGCTGCTCTTTCCCCTGTGGTGACTTCTTTATTCTCCCTTCCTGAGATTTGTTTGAGATTTTTTTCCAACCTTCCAGAATGGGGTGGGAATGGATATCTAGGTTTTCCTGACAGATGACAGACGTGGCAGTCTAAACAGTCAGGTCCATGTCTTTAGGCTATCTTAAAGCCACACTGTGAGTTTCTATGTCAGCCATACTCATGGTTGCTCATTTTGTTGTTTGCATTGCTTGAGTTTTCATAAACTTGATGTTTACTGAGCAGAAGATATTATGTTTAGTGTCCTAATAATAAAATAAGGTTCTTCACCTTTTCTGTTTTATAGTGTAACCTCTTGTACTCCTTCATATCTCTTCAGTGAGAACAATTTCTTTATATTTAACTTCCTTGTATTTTTTTCTGCCTACCTGTTACTATTGTGTACAAGCATGGCCATCAGTATTTTGGTTTTGTCTTTCAGTACTTTCCCTGTGTTACATGTTTTCCCCCTAAGGCTATTGCCCCTTCATAAACAAAATACCACCTTTAGTATTTGTCTGTCCATGACTTATCCTGACATGTGAGACTGGAGCTCTTTTTCACTGATGTTAATCGTTGAATCAGTATTTCATTGTCCCCTGAATGGACTCATGCTATGAATTCTGAGCTACAAACATGCTAGGCTTTCTGTGGCACCATTAACTATCAGCATGAAATTAGGAACCCTTTCCCTGCAAGAACTGCACAGAAGGATTCCCTGAACAGGATAAGCAATTGCAAAGAATTTTTTGACAGTGAGAAAAGTGTCTTTTCCTATGGTTTTCTTTAAGAAAACTGAGAAATCTGTCTAATGCCTGTACACAATTCGTGGTAGGGATAAGATGTCTATTGAGCAACCTTGCTGGAAGCGGTCCAGCAATACAGGTGGCTGCCAAAGCCCTTCCCTCTCTGACCAGCAAAACAGAGCTTGTTCACAATGGGTGCACTATATGGAAGTGAGTAGTCGAAGGGGTGCAGAGCACCCCTCCTGTGCTTTCCCCTTGTGAGGCACATGGCTTGCTCCCTAGATTTCTCTCACAACTAGTGACATAAAACAGTGAAAAACATGCTTTGATAGACTGTGTGGGCTGGGAATGTAAATGTAGTAATTTGCAGGAGTGAGAGATGTGGAGGTTTTTTGCCTGTAGGTACCAAGTACTTGTGTGCTGTTCCCCACAGCCCCATGCTGTTTTCTGTAACTGCACCTTTTACTTCAGCTGCACTGTGTCTGAACATGCACATGAATGATTTCACTTCTTCACAGAGCTTATGCAAAGCTTTTGTACTTGTTACTTTTCATGTTTCTCTTTCAGTAAACCAGAAAGTATTCAATGTGCAAAGCACTTGCTTTCATTATTTCCGTTGTAGGAAATGGGCCTTTTTGAATTCTGAATTTTTTATTTCAAGAGACTTTGCAGTTTGGGTACTTTCAAGTCAGAACAACCTCCCAAAATGTGCAGTTAAAAATTATGTACACACTTTCAAGACATACCTTCCCTCTGCAATCTGCCATATTCAGGTGAAGAGGCCTAAATCAGCTGAATTCATTAGGTGAAATTCATAAAGACTCCTCAGAGCAATACCAACCACTAATGCAAATCCAAAGCGTGTAAACCCCCTATTTTGGTGTCTGAAACTTGTCTGAATACAATATTTTTTGTTCTTTTAAGTAGTGGCAGAAGTCCCTGTAAATGTGCTTAATTTTTTAATCTTATTTTTGTAAGTGTTAGAAATCTGAAAAATAATTATATTAATAAGGTGGCTCAAGTGTATCTCTTCCTATGAGTTATGAGTTCTAGTTAGGAACTTTTAATTTGATTTATTGCTCCTGCAGTTTCTTGGGAAGACTGAACAGGGTTTGAAGATATGTTCTTTCCAGTCTTAAGTCCAATTTAGCTTATGTACAATTTTCTATCAAAATAGCATTTTGATCTTCCTTATGGTTTAAGTATTTCAAATGTCTCATGTATTATTTGGACCCACTTGAGTCAGAATGGCAGTGGAGGGGTGAGCCAGCACCATGGTATTAATACATCATATAAAACACTTTTAGCTTGTTTTGATTAGTTGAGGGTTTTTTTGTCTTTTCCTAACCACTTTCTGAGCCATCTTAGAAGGACTATAAGATTGGTTCAAGGCCTGCATAAACACGAGTTCACTGCCACTAGAGTGTTACTGTCAGCCTTTTTCTTTTGAAAATTCTAATACAGTATTTTTAATTGGTACGATAAAAGACTGAGATATGTTTGTTTCAATCTTGCTTTATGCAAACTGGCACAGCTTTATTAATTTTAATTCCTGATTTAGTACAATATTGGCCTTGTGTAACCAGTAATAGTACATTGTCTGGTACCTAAGCTATGATTGGTATGCATTATGTAAATATATCAAGAGAGAATACTTTCTACTGGAATTAACAATTGATAGTATCCAAATATGTGCCTAACCTGACAAAGAGGACTGTTGTGAAATAGTAGCTTCAGAGCTAATGTTAATATTTCTGTTACATATACATGAATGTGTAGTACATGAACACAGTGTGCTCTGTAATGGGGGGGAGAGCTCTCCTTATGTTACATTAGTAGTCAGTGTGACTAGGAGGAGCTGTATGTGTTCTGGCAGGGTTCCCACTGTGCTTTTGGTGCTTTCTTCTTCATTTTCTGAGCCTGGATTGGTGGGATCCCATATATGTCTTTTAATAAATCACAGTAGCTAAAGCCTGCTCTGAATCAGTTTTCACAGTGTTTTTGCTCTGTGGGTGGGTGAAATGCTCCCTGGAACGGGGCTAAACGGCTCTCTTATCTTCGAAGTAATTCATGAAACTCATGAACAAGGTATCTTTTGGCCCTCAGGGGGAAGAACTGTCATTTTAAGTGTGGGTCTTCTCATCCAGCTGGACTTGAGGTTGCCGTGTCTGTGAACTGAGGTGTCTGGGCACAAAGCAGCTCTGAGAGCTTGGAAGCTGTGTGACGAGACTGGCGTGGCAAAGCAAGCTGGGAGCTGTTTGCAAAGCACAGTGTGAGCACTCCTAGACTGGTGTTGCTCTAGCAGTTCCAGAGGTGTTCTATGGTTAGGCAGAGCAATGACCCCTCCGATTGGTCTCCTTTGAAGGCATTGGTAAGGTGATTTCCTTAACTGAAAGACTGAAAGCAGTTAAGGAAAACAGCTTACCAGTTGCCATCTCTTTCATGGAGATTTTAAAGGCCGTGCCAATCAGTCTTTTGGATGAAATGAGAGGCAACATAAAACAGAGGAAGGCTGTGGCTACACATTTAAGTGTCCATGTATATGCTTGTAGTGTAGTCAGGTTACTGCAGTCAGTTCTAGTCTATCTCTCCTCCTATGGGTAAAAGTTGTAGTGAGGTTATGGCAGGATGAACTTTTGCATGTTTCGGGTCAGATATATAGGAATAATAAGAAAAAAACCTGAGCTAACACATACTACGTATAGGAAATCACAATATTCCAAATGCTAAAAATGTTGCCTTTTATTGGACACAAAAGTTCATGATCTTAACATGTAAGGTCATCCCTGCTTTACCTGGACAAATTAATTAATTTCTCATGGAAAAGTACATGTCTGAAAACTATTGTCTCAAAGGGCATGCTTGTAATAACTCAAATACTACAATTAAATTTTGCTAAAGAAAGCCTAAAACACTCATCCCCAAGGCCAGCACAGAGGACACAATTCACAATTCTTTCACCGTGAAAGATACTACTGTCTTCAGTACTGCTTAGTTTTCATATATGCATTTATAAATTATGAGGGTAATTGCAGTACTCTTTCAAGCCTTAAATAGTCTTAAAAAGTAAATGGAAGAAGTCTTAAACCTAGAAGTGCTGTAAGCAGTGTGAGGTTGAACTTAGTTGCAGTAAGTTACCGAATCCTTCATAGATGAGACAAGAAATGGTGAAAGAATTGTGAATTGTGTCCTCTGTGTTGGCCTTGGGGATGAGTGTTTTAGGGTTTCTTCAGCAAAATTTAATTGTAGTATTTGAGTTATTACAAGCATCCCCTTTGAGACAATAGTTTTCAGACATGTACTTTTCCTTTGAATTCAAATAACCCATGTGAGTTATCAGAAGGCTTGTTGGTCCATCCCATGATTTTTAGGCAACTCTTTCTTTGTCTATATCTGAATTCCATAACTTTTTGATAAATTGTATCTATAGGGTTGTGCTTTCTCTTTTTCCCTGAGTGCGTTTGATTGCTGAATACTAAGCTTAGATGATTTATCATGTAGTTAATCAGCAAGATTTTTTTCTTACCAGCTGAGGTGAACTTTCTTCCACTTCAGAAAATAATGCCTTCATATAACGGAATCAGTAATATTTGTTGGTCAGATCTTTCAGTCATATGGAAATGTAGCTGTACTGTCTCTCTTAGAGCCACTTGCTGATTTTCACATTTTATGTGCTATTTGTTCTCTTTGTAGAAAAGTTCTAAAACTTTAGCTTTAAAAAAGAAAAGTTAAAAATGGACAACTAGAACCTTTTCCCTGACAGAAATCTTTCCACGGAATGCCAGTGTTGTTCAAACTGATCTAAAGTAAGATATGGCAGAAATAACTTATTTTAAAAATTCTCATAAAAAATATCACCTAGGGCTTCTCTTTGCCCTTCCATATCCCAGAAACTCTCTTCTATGAGATTATATAATTAAATAAATTTAAGTGCAGTAGAGGATTCTTTCCCTAAAAGTAAAATCTTTCTGGACAAAGAAGGAGCAAGATCATGCATATTAAAAGTGAGTAATTGGGGTTTTTTTTCCTAACAGAAGCTAAACTGACTCATGATATATTGCATTAAGTTTGCAATACTACAGGTCCAATCTGATACTATTCTTTAAAAGTTGACTGTAGGTGTGTGGGTTTGTGTGAAATTACATCAGATGGCAGTCTGGTATAGAAATTGTAACATAAATCAAATCATGAAATCTGGAGCTATTTTTCTGTGTATGTAAAGTAAGCAAATATAAAGTATCTCTGCACACATCTTCTATAAAGTTTTAAAAAATAAAAATAACTTATGATGTTTTAGTGGGCAGACTCTTGTTTCTAGTTATCAGATAAACAAGAGTAATATGATTACTGTTGAAGATTCCAAGACGAATTTAATTTTCTCCTCAGCAATCTTCAAGATTCTTCAGGAAGCCTTTACTTTTTATAAATTAAACTTATTTTTGCTTTAAGTTAAACTGTTCTGAATCCTGCACAAGAGAGATGTTGATCCCTATCAAAACTGAAATTGTATTTTAAGGAACTGTAGGGATATATTTACGTGACTGATGTACTACAGAATCATTATATGATATGCATAGAAGTATCAAATGAACCTTAGATTTCAGCATTGTCAGTGATGATGTTCTATTGTACTCCCAGCACTCCTCTTTCTAGATGTGGAAAATGGGCCTTTGAGGGGAGACCAAAGGATGATGTTCCATTCCTTGGCTATTCTGTGGGACTCTTCCAGCTATCCATTTAATTAAAATAAGGCATGGGAGCAAATAAACCCATGTATATGGTTGGGGGTTTTTCTTTTTTTGGTCAGTGAGTGAAATCTCAATTATTCTAACCGTAGGTGCAAAATTTTGTCATTTTTACTGTTATTTGTCTCAAGGTGAAGGGAAGGGTGCTTGAGAAGGCAATTTGTGAGTCTGCCTGACAGCTGTTAATAGAGATATAATTGGGTTTCTGTTACAGGTGAAATTTTGAATTCAGAAGAGCATACTGAATTAGTTCACAGTTTGCAAGGTGCTTGCAGATCACCATACCTCATTAAATGAGGAACGGGAAGAACTTGCTAGAACTCTAATTACATATGTGTGGCTCTGCAGAAGTACAACTAATGCAAGGACGTAGATTTCCTAAAATCAGCCTGTTTAAAACAAGCAGTGTTATGTGTCTGTTGTTTCTTGTTGTCTGTTGGAAGTATTTTATAGTTTGTATGTGTCCAAATTCTCTTTGTCAGTTTCCAGACATAAGGTTTTAAGGTTTGAATATTCTTTTTTTTTGAGGGGGGTGGGGAGGAGGGAGGGGAAGGGGGAGAGGGGGGAACCAGTTTCCTACTTGAGAGATTTTAAGTTGGATTTTATGACTCTCACATTTTCCCTAGCATTTGGAATTATTCTGAAGTTAGCTTTATTTTTTTTTCAAAATTCCATTCCTCTTTCCTCCCCCCCCCAATTTACCTTGGTTCTTCCTACATGTATGTTTTTTTTGTTTTCTTTGTTGTTGCTTCACATTAGTTTATCACAAATCTTGAGTTTCTTTCTTTTTTTCACTTATTCCTGCCTTTTTGTAAACTGTTTAACAGAATATTTTTGATTGACTTCTGAGCTGCAGGTTCAGAAAACATCAGAAAAATAATTTTTGAAAAAAAACCCTTGTGTGTTTTAATTAGGAAAAATGCTGAGTCTGCAAATAAGGATGAAGGAGCAGAAGTGTTTCATTAATCTCCCTTCTCTTCTGTTTTTCAAAAAGAAAACCTCTTTTAAGTGAAGAATTCTACAGAATTATAGAACCTGCTTATCTTTACACTGCTTTCTTGTGTGGATTGTGTTCAGCAGGTGAGATTAACTTCACTGGCAGGATCCCTCATAAGAATACTGATTTGTTTTGCTTTGTTTTCAGTGCAATGAAACTTCCTTCTTTTTTGAAGCACGTAACAAGGTCACCTGCAAACATCTCTGGAAATGCTGTGTAGAGCATCATACATTTTTCAGGTGAGTGATAGAGAAGTTGGGGTTTCCTTAGGGCCACTACACTGAGTAAGAATGTTGTTGTACCTACAGAGTGTTGTAACACAGGCTTGCTGATTGGAAATACGTTTTTGCTCTTGGTTAGAGAATGCTCTTAAAAACCCACACCTCCCTTTTCTTGTAATGATGTGAAATGATTTTGAAATTGGGTAGTTTAGTGGTGTCTCTTGTCTTAGCACCCTTTTCAAAACAGTACTTCAGCTTGTGTAGAGTAGACTATAACAGAAGTATCCACAAATACCTATGGCAGGATTTAAGCTGCCATATAGATTTTTACATATTTAAACATCAAAATTTCTGTAGTATCATTGTCTTGAGTGAGGTCTTTGTATTTTGTGCATTACTGTTTCCTACAGTGCATATAAATGTGTTTTGTTTTGTTTTTCATAGAAACTCCCTGAATTTCCATAATGTTTTGCTTACTTGAAATGTATAAGATCTTCCCAATATTGCACATCTCAAAGCGCTTCATTTTACTGTTGCAAAACACACCAAGAGAAATGTGCAATGGTTGGTGTTATGCTTGGGGCTGACCTTAGCAGTGCTGTAAAGGAATAAGCTCAGAATCCCTCCTTCAGTCTCACTACTGTGGCGTGGTGGGTTTTCCTGCTTCTGTGAAATACTAAGTGAAAGTCTACTGGTTCCAGCAGTTTACACTTGACTCTGAAATAAAGAGGTAGGTAGGCAAAAGAGGAGAGGATAAATAAGCGGCTTTGGGATATTCTCAGCCACATAAGAGTCTCTCTGGAGATAGGGATGAAGATGAACTAGCAGAATAAAATTTTTTTTTCAGGTGAAAGTTTGTATTCTCTTTTCTTGGCTTGGGAAGGGAAGCATAATTGAGAACTATCTATGTAACTTACTCTGTTGTTTTATTTTTTAAATTACACAGAGTGCCAGAGAATGAATCAAACTCTCTGTCAAGAAAAGTCAGCAAGTTTGGATCCATAGGTTATAAACATCGGTACAGGTGAATTTATGTGATTGTTTAAACTTCAGTTCATTCCTTCTTCATTCATTCCTTTCTCCTCTTTCCTTCCAATGAAAGAAAACCCTCATTCAGACTATGACCCAAAGCAGTTCTGAAGACTAAACATGAATCAGGGCCATTTTAACAGATTCTTTTTGTGAATCTGGCATTTTGGGGGACAAATACAAGTTTCTTCTCATTCTTCAGATCCCCAGAACCAGTTCAGACCTGTAGTCAAAGTGAGAGCAGCTGTGGCAGTGCTTTAAATCAGTATCTCCCTGTAAATCCTGAAATTATGTACTTGTCCTAAGGGAACACCTGACAGGAATACCTAAGGGAATTCCCCAGCCTGATATCTGGGTGTCTCGGTTTGAGGGGAAAAACCAAAATGTTTTACCCACAAGCAGGGGAGGGGCCTCCTCCACAATAATCACACCACTCTTTATCAAATTTAAGAAAAGGAATTTTAATACAAGAAGGATAACTGCTATATATATATATATATATATATGTAAACAGACTAGTGCAACCCACTTCCCCAACACCGTAAGAGAGAAAAAAAAAAACAAGAACAAAACCCAGCAGGTTTTCCTCCGGGAGAAAAGGTTATACTTAAGTGTCCTTGTCACAACCCGGCTGGCTGCAGAGTGAGTTTCAGTCCCTCTCCAGCGAAACAGACGAGCAGTGGGCTTTCAGATGGACTCAGTCTCTTCCCCCTGTGTTCCCCGTCCAAGAAGCAGAAAGGTACGAGCAACCAGCAGCAAATCCAAGGCAGGCAGCAGCACGGCAGGAAAACAGCCGTCCGAAGTAGGCAGCGGCAAGACAGCCAGGGAAAACCCCAGCAGTAACCAGCAGGGCAGCCTGCCTCCTTCGAGCCCCCACTCCCCCGTTCCGCCGAGCCAAGACTGAGGAGAAATATCCAAAAAAAAACCAAAAGAGACAAACCTGCCCCCACCCCAGCGATCACAGTTAACTGCTTCTTTTGTTAACCGCTGGCCTGGGCAGTTAAGTGGCAGGGGAGAGAATTTACATAATAATCCCAAACTACAACATTATCCACCCCTAAATTCTCTTCCATGCCGATACTCTACATTAAACTTAAATTTTCTTTCAAATAATTAAGTGTTTACAAATACAGTAATATGAGTCGTTTACCCAGAGATAAGTTCCCCTTGAGGTACACATCGTGTCTCTCCATCTTCCTGCATCACCCACCAGGTGGAACCAGATCCTTGAGCAAAGACAACCCCACGAATGGGTTTGCCTTTGCCTGAGGCAGGGTTGATCCAGACTGTTTTCCCTAGCATACCTCTCAGGTGTATTACAGGGACTTTGTCTCCATCTACAGTGTGAAGGGGTTCTGATTGGGCAGGGCCGGCTCGATTGACAGAGCCTCTAGTGTTGACTAGCCATGTAGCCTTTGCTAAGTGTTGATCCCAGTGTTTGAAAGTCCCTCCACCCAACGCCTTCAAAGTGGTTTTCAACAGTCCATTACACCGCTCAACTTTCCTGGCAGCTGGTGCATGGTAGGGGATATGATACACCCACTCAATGCCATGTTCTCTCGCCCAGGTAGCAACTAAGCTGTTTTTGAAATGAGTTCCATTATCTGACTCAATTCGTTCTGGGGTGCCATGTCGCCACAGCACTTGTTTTTCCAGGCCTAGGATGGTGTTCCGAGCAGTGGCGTGAGGCACTGGGTGTGTCTCCAGCCACCCTGTGGTTGCTTCCACCATGGTGAGCACATAGCGCTTGCCTTGGCGGGTCTGTGGCAGTGTGATGTAGTCAACCTGCCAGGCCTCCCCGTACTTATACTTATCCCAGCGCCCACCATACCACAGGGGCTTCACTCTCTTAGCCTGCTTAATGGCAGCACATGTCTCGCAGTCATGGATAACCTGAGAGATAATGTCCATGGTTAAATCCACCCCTCGGTCTCGTGCCCATTTATAAGTGGCATCTCTGCCCTGATGGCCCGAGGCATCATGGGCCCATCGAGCCAAGAACAGCTCTCCCTTGTGCTGCCAATCCAGATCTGTCTGTGATACTTTCACTTGCGCAGCTCGGTCTGCCTGTTGGTTGTTGAGATGTTCCTCATTGGCCCGATTTTTGGGCACGTGTGCGTCTACGTGGCGGACTCTCACAATCAGCTTCTCTACTCGGGTGGCAATATCTTGCCATATATCGGCAGCCCAGATGGGTTTCCCTCTGCGTTTCCAATTGGTTTTCTTCCATCGGTCTAACCATCCCCAGAGAGCATTGGCCACCATCCATGAGTCGGTGTAGAGGTAAAGCTTTGGCCATTTCTCTCGTTCAGCAATGTCCAGGGCCAACTGCACGGCTTTAAGCTCTGCAAACTGACTCGACCCACCTTCTCCTTCAGTAGCTTCTGCAACTTGTCGTGTGGGACTCCATACAGCTGCTTTCCATTTGCGATTAGTCCCTACAATGCGACAGGAGCCATCGGTGAAGAGGGCGTAGCGTATTTCCTCTTTTGGCAATTGATTGTATGGTGGAGCTTCTTCCGCACGTGTCACCTGCTCTTCCTCTTCATCTGCTAGACCAAAGTTTTCACCTTCAGGCCAGTTTGTGATGATTTCCAGGATCCCAGGGCGATTTGATTTTCCTATACGGGCGCGCTGCGTAATCAGGGCAATCCACTTGCTCCAGGTAGCATCGGTGGCGTGATGTGTAGAGGCAGCCTGTCCTGACAACATCCACTTCAGCACTGGTAGTCGAGGTGCCAGAAACAGCTGTGCTTCTGTGCCAATCACCTCTGAGGCGGCTTGGACTCCTTCATAGGCGGCTAGGATCTCTTTCTCTGTGGGGGTATAGTTGGCTTCAGATCCTCTGTAGCCTCGGCTCCAGAATCCAAGTGGTCGGCCTCGAGTCTCACCAGGCACCTTCTGCCAAAGGCTCCAAGACAGGCCATTATTCCCGGCGGCAGAGTAGAGCATGTTCTGTACGTCTGGTCCTGTCCTGACTGGTCCAAGGGCTACAGCCTGAGCAATCTCATGCTTGATCTGGTCAAAGGCTTGTTGCTGCTCAGGGCCCCAGTGGAAATCATTCTTCTTACGGGTTACCAAGTAGAGAGGGCTTACGATCTGACTGTATGCTGGGATATGCATCCTCCAGAACCCTATGGCACCCAGGAAGGCTTGTGTTTCCTTTTTGCTGGTCGGTGGAGACATTGCTGTGATCTTATTGATGACTTCTGTTGGAATCTGACGGCGTCCATCCTGCCACTTCACTCCCAGGAACTGGATCTCTTGGGCTGGTCCCTTAACCTTACTCTGTTTGATGGCAAAGCCAGCTCCCAAAAGGATCTGGATGATTTTCTCTCCTTTCTGAAAAACCTCTTCTGCTGTGTCCCCCCACACAATGATGTCATCAATGTATTGCAGGTGTTCTGGAGCCTCACCCTTCTCCAGTGCAGTCTGGATCAGTCCATGACAGATGGTGGGACTGTGTTTCCACCCCTGGGGTGGTCGGTTCCAGGTGTACTGCACGCCCCTCCAGGTGAAAGCAAACTGTGGCCTGCACTCTGGTGCCAGAGGAATGGAGAAGAACGCATTAGCAATGTCAATAGTGGCATATCACTTTGCTGCCCTGGACTCCAGTTCATACTGGAGCTCCAGCATGTCCGGCACAGCGGCACTCAGCGGTGGGGTAACTTCATTCAAGCCACGATAGTCCACAGTCAATCTCCATTCTCCATCAGACTTATGCACAGGCCAGATGGGGCTGTTGAAGGGTGAGTGGGTTTTGCTGACCACTCCTTGGCTCTCCAGTTCACGGATCATCTTATGGATGGGGATCACAGCATCACGGTTCGTTCGGTATTGCCGACGGTGCACTGTCGTGGTGGCAATTGGCACTTGCTGTTCCTCAACTTTCAACAGTCCAACAGCAGAAGGACTTTCTGAGAGACCTGGCAATGAGTTCAATTGTTCAATCCCTTCTGTCTGTACAGTGGCTATTCCAAAAGCCCATCTATGCCCCTTTGGGTCCTTAAAATATCCATTCCTGAGGTAGTCAATGCCCAGGATACATGGGGCGGCTGGACCAGTCACAATGGGGTGTTTCTGCCAATCTCTCCCTGTCAAGCTCACTTCAGCTTCTAGCACAGTCAACTCTTGAGATCCCCCTGTCACCCCAGAAATAGAAATAGTTTCTGAGCCCACATGTCCTGATGGCATTAATGTGCATTGAACGCCAGTATCAACCAAAGCCTTATACTTTTGTGGGTCTGATGTACCAGGCCATCGAATCCACACAGTCCAATAGACACGGTTGTCCCGTGCCTCTACCTGGCTAGAGGCAGGGCCCCTCTAACACTGATCCTGGTCATAGCGGTCAGAACCTTTTCTCGATGAGTACACCTGGGAGGTGCCCTCCTGTGGGTCAGATTCTTGCCCGTGGGAAACTGGGACTGCACTTACTCTCACTGACCTTCTTCCATTCTCCTTCAGTTCTTGTACTCGGGCTGCAAGGGCACGGGTGGGTTTCCCATCCCACCGTCCCATGTCTTCTCCATGTTTGACCAGGAAGTACCACATCTCAGTTCGTGAGGTCTGTCCACTTCCTCTGGCTGGGGGGCGTCTGGCTCTGACTTCAGAGGTTCTCATTCGCAGTGGTGCCACTTGGAGACTTTCCCTAATTTCCTCTCTGATCGCTTTTACCTCTGCAGGCAGCGTCTTGAGACTCTCAACCAATGTCTCTACAGCAGAAATACGGGCCTGCATTGGGCTGTGGGTCATGCCTTCATATATCCGGAGCTTATTTGCTACAGCGCCCACTGTTTCATGGTTCTCTTCCCTATACATGGATGCCAGGAAATCGGTGTATTCAGCTGGCCCCGAGCGTGAAAGGTCCCACCACATATGTGGTGTGCATCTGACCTTGTCAGGGTCATTATTGGCTTGCCCACCTCTTCCAAAAAGCACGTCCATCACTGCCATCTCCCTCAGACGTAAAATTCCTTCTTCCATCGTCTTCCAAGTCTTCCTAATATGATGTTCCTGCAGGATTTCTCTATAAACAAACTTCTCTCTTACACTCGTTAGAAGTCGTGCCCAGAGTGAAAGGGGCTTTGATTCCCTCACGAACACCTGTTCAATAGCCACGTCCTGGGCCAGAGCCCCCAAAAACCTGGCTTCAGCACCATCCAGTTGTAAGGTTTCACCCATAAGGTCCCAAACTCGGATCAACCAAGTCAGGATGGGCTCACCCGGGTGTCGAGCAATGTCTTTCCGCAAACTACGGAGATTATCAAATGACAATGACTCAGTGATGATCTCAGGCTCTGGGTCTGCTTGCTGTGGAGGTGCAGCAGCCCCCTCATCGTCTGCTGGATGGTCTAATTTGGTCTTATATTTCCTTTTCTGAATAGGGGCAACTTCCATAGGCTTGGCCTGTCCTCCTGGTTTAGCCTCATCCTTTTCTCCCTTCACTGTGGCATCAGGGGTTTTATTCTCTCGCTTTTCCCCCTTCACTGGGCTAGGTTTCTGAATGCATTCTGGAAAAACCCTGGCCCTACCTTCAAACATTCTGTAAGCTGCAGGGATACAACCCTGCAGAAAAACCATAAAGAGCAAGATATCTCTGGCATCCAGGGAGAATTTAAACATCTCAAAAGCTGTTGTAGCAGACTTGAATGGGGAATGGACAAAGGGTTGGGAGAAGAGATTCCCCTTTGTTCCTTCCCAAGGGTCCGTACTATTATCACTGAATCCCCAGAGGTAGCAGCTTAGGTTGCGGCAGGAAAACAGCCTGGAGAGCACCACCCACATGACATCCAAAGGCATCGAATTCATGGCACCATAAATCCAGAGTAAGAACTCAATAATAATTGCGGCTATTTGAGTTTTGCTCATTGATTTGTTGATAAGACTTAAACCTGCCGCTCCTTTTGGCATGAATTTGTACCAACAAAAAGCCAATATATTATACAGGATGGTCCTGATGAACCCTAAGCTCAAGACCCACATGGTGCCACAAAATAGCAGTTATCCTTCTTTGTTTACAAGCCACACGTTGGGCGCCAAGAAATGTCTCGGTTTGAGGGGAAAAACCAAAATGTTTTACCCACAAGCAGGGGAGGGGCCTCCTCCACAATAATCACACCACTCTTTATCAAATTTAAGAAAAGGAATTTTAATACAAGAAGGATAACTGCTATATATATATATATATATATGTAAACAGACTAGTGCAACCCACTTCCCCAACACCGTAAGAGAGAAAAAAAAAACAAGAACAAAACCCAGCAGGTTTTCCTCCGGGAGAAAAGGTTATACTTAAGTGTCCTTGTCACAACCCGGCTGGCTGCAGAGTGAGTTTCAGTCCCTCTCCAGCGAAACAGACGAGCAGTGGGCTTTCAGATGGACTCAGTCTCTTCCCCCTGTGTTCCCCGTCCAAGAAGCAGAAAGGTACGAGCAACCAGCAGCAAATCCAAGGCAGGCAGCAGCACGGCAGGAAAACAGCCGTCCGAAGTAGGCAGCGGCAAGACAGCCAGGGAAAACCCCAGCAGTAACCAGCAGGGCAGCCTGCCTCCTTCGAGCCCCCACTCCCCCGTTCCGCCGAGCCAAGACTGAGGAGAAATATCCAAAAAAAAACCAAAAGAGACAAACCTGCCCCCACCCCAGCGATCACAGTTAACTGCTTCTTTTGTTAACCGCTGGCCTGGGCAGTTAAGTGGCAGGGGAGAGAATTTACATAATAATCCCAAACTACAACACTGGGGAATACCAAAATGACAGTCTATCTTTTCTGATTAGAATAGGTGGAAAAATTGGATAAATTTTCAAGGCTATAAGCCTTGAAAGATACTGCGAACTTCAGATGAAGAAACTATGGGGAGCACTTTTTCCACTGTCACACAAGAAATACATGGGTCATATTAAGATTGATAATCATTAGTTAGGCAGTTCTTTGTCACTGCCTTTTAGGAAGACTTTTCTGAAAGCAAGGAAACCGTAACCCACTATTTCTCCAGCAGCTCCTGGATTGCAGTTAGTATGTGCGGTAGGTACTAATAGCTGTGTATGACAGTAGCTCTGTTACACTTGTTCACAGTCAATCAGAATTCATAGTCAGCTGTTACCCTTGGATGTAAGGTCCTGCTTGTAATACCAGCTCTGAGTCTAAGCTCATGTGACTGAATCTGGACTATCTTCAGACAGGATCACTGGTATGTTTCTGTCCCGTCTTCTCCAATGTATTTCATAATCCAAATTATTTGGGTTGCCACATTATCTGGCATGATTCAGCTTCCTCTTACTTTAGGTAACAGGAGAATAATTGTACAGCCTTCTGGATTTCTGGTTGGATCCTGACTTGTGTTACCCCACCTGTGACAGTGGATAGGAGTTCATTGGAGCACTGCAGATGAGCTTTCTCTGTTGGACGATTTCAACAGATTGGAGCAGGACACTGGTGCTGGGAAGGAAAAAGCTTTGTACTGACAAGAACTTTCCAATCAACTTAAAAAAAAAAAAGTGTGCCATGAGGCAGCTATGTCTGAGCTATTGCTGTTGGTGGTGCACTGCAGATCATCTTACTTTTTAAATAAGTTTACAGGGTGACCTGTAGTGTGGCTTGCCATTCTGGAATGATGGTCATTACTGACAGCCGTGTTTATAATGTTAGTTTTATCTAAAAACATTTAAGTATGTATTTCCCTTGTAGTATGAAGTCTTCCCTGTATTGCTGCAGTGATTTCTTGTGGAGTCCCTGTGACCTGAGTGGATGTTCTAGAACATGCAGACTGTTAATGAGAAATAGTGATCAATAATTGGTGATTGACATGAACTCTCTTCTTAGAATTCAGTGCAGCAGTTACAACATTTTCATGTGCTTCGAGAGTCTTATCTTTGCTTTGCATATCCATCAGCTTTGACTGTCTTCACTCTTTGCCTTTCATTTCTGTTGCTGCACCAAAAGCAGTAACAGTGTTCTGTACCTATGCATGTCATTAGCTTAAAGCAGAAACTGTAATTGCACCACTTGTCTGTGTATGTGTCATAATACTATCATTTGGTTGTTTTTTAGCTTTCTTTTTCATTTGGGCTTTTTTTTTTTTAATCTTTTAGGTACTTCTCATGACATGACAGTTTCGAGGAAAGCAATTTCCTTGTCTTAAGATCAGATACTTTGGAGGTGTTAGTGGGAGTGGAAGGTCTTGTTCCCAGGTGTTTTGTTAAAACTGCTTTTGCTATTTTTAAGACTGTTATGGTTGTGAAACTTGAAAGTTGAGCAGAAGTGTTTAATGACAAATTTGGGAGCAGCCTTTAAAGGGAATATATATTTAAAAAAGCATTACTGTGAGGTAGTGTTAAAATTTGGTACTTTTTTGTCCTTTAATTCTTTTACAATTTTGAGAATATAAAAGTTCTTCAGTGCTGACTATCCGTGTAGGGCTATTGGTGAAAATACAATCACTATTTAAAGCAGTCTGTTCACTCAGAAATTCTACATGTGTAATACCTATAGAGCTGCTTGGTACTTTCTAGTACAGTACCTTTTACTTCAAAATCGTGAAACTGCAGGTGTTATGGGAGTTAATAGTAAAACTTACTTCTCTTGTGTAGTAAGAGATCTGTTTTACATTTTTGTGATGAACACTATATTCTGCTTAGTCACTTGGAGAGGGACATTAGAATGTGCATACAGGAATTTATTTAAACTTAATAGCTTATTTAAATTGTGCAGTGAAGAAGAGCCTTACTGGAGATGGGAATCATGACGTTTACTCAATTTATTGCAATTTGAGTCTGGGCTAGCGAGAGTCCTTTATTACAGGTTTTGCAGTCTTTGAGATTGCTGTTCCATGTGGCAGAGAAGTAGTCCCTTACTGACTGGGACTGAAAAATATTCAAGATATGTTTTCCTGAGATGAAAACTTATAGAAAGAATTCAGGAAGAAATCAAATTAGTTAAGGAAGTCATATGTTAGAATATTCTAAGTTAGCAAAGGTCATGCTATTTTAACCTATTCATAACAACTTTTGGTTTAGTGGCTTGACTCCGCTTGAAAATGCCAAATATAGAGCAGGTTGGCAAAATCTGTTGGCGATTTTGCCAATGACTTGTTCAAACTGAAATTCATGGTAGCGCTACTCAGCAGTACCAGAGCTGGGATGAGAAGCGAAAAGTTAACAAACTTGCTACCCAAACCCCATGTAGCTTTTTTCAGTCTATTTCTTTGATAACTTTTACAAGTCTTTTCCCATGGTGTTTTTTCTGTTTTCAAGTGGCAAAACATCTTTGAGAATGACCAGAGACCCTTCAGTGCAGCTCCCACGGCCTGACCAGTGCATTGAAAGAAGTCGCAGCAAGACTTACCCCAAAAGAACACAACAGACAGGTAAGGCCTTCCCTGCTGAGCCTGTGGGGAGATGTCTTCTTTGATCTCAGCTTCATACCAAGAGGTGACTCAGAACTGCTGTAGTATCCTTAGGGGTCTCTTACTCTCAGAATGGATTTCGTCTTTTGCCTTAGGTCAGTGTTTATATCTAAACCTAACAGAGTATAAAAACTTCAGTAAAAGAGTTTCTGTGGCTTAAAGATGACAAAGTCCCATGTGTGTAGGTCTAATGCAAAGGCTGAAAGAAAGTTTGAAACGAGACAGTGAGAACATGTTTCTTTTCAGGAGTCCTGTGTGTCACAAAACAATTTTATACCTGTGTATCTGGGTTAGTATCCCATTGTTCAGACTGCTTGACCCAAGGTATCTCTCTTGTACATCCTCTTATCAGTTCAAGGGCTGTATGCCGTTATTTTGATAATAAGGGGAACAGAAGTTAGTGCCATGCCCTCAGCAGTTTTAACATGCTTCAGAAGCATGAGCTGGAAAGCTATTTTCCATGCTGAAGATGTCAGGGGAAGCTGGAAGTTTTTACAGGGTGTTAGAGGAAGTGTGTATGATTAAGAATGTATCACAGGAGTCATGCCCAGAATTACGGATGTTTCCTGAAATTTAGTAATAGAGATGTCAAGCTCCAGTTCTGCATGTGTTTATGTGTGTAGGCTCAGCTTCATCTGCAACAGAAGGCACTGAAATTTCAGTTGAATTTGTGCATGGAGTTAAGTGTGTATGTGTTACCTGTTTGAGAAGAATCTTCCCTGGGCATTAAAATGTGAACAGGATTTCTCTTTATCAGGGTTTAATACACACTATAAACTTTTCAGAATCTATTTTTCAAAAAAGAGTAGACATCTGGAACCCTCCTATGCTTATTCTGGATGCTGTCTTTTGACTCGAACACAAAGCTGGTGTATTTTGCCTTTCAGCTGCAGTGGGTTTTGAAATGTAACATAATTAAAATATAGCCTTGGAAAATAGAGACAGTTTACAACATATTTTTTAAAAAAATATTTTATTTTATTTAGATTAGTCTAAAAAGAGAAGGATTGCATTTCTTTCTGATTCTGGTATCTTTTCGTGTATCTGCAGTTGTGAGTGCCTGAGAGGACGAGAAGCCACTTAGCCTTAAACCTAGTAACTTAGACTTTGTTCAGCAGGACTGTCCCATTCTTAGGGCAGAAGCTCAAACCAAACAGCATTTCCCATCCCATTAGTCCCCCATTCTGTTGTGCAGAAAATATGTGTGGCTATTCAGAGGTGAAGTTGTCAGGTAAAACGCAGTTCTTAATTGAAAATAATGTTTCCTGAGCACAGGCAGCAAAAGGCGGTCTGTGTTGCCAAAAGGATGTTGTGCTTTTCTCTGTGTTGAGCTTGTTAATTTTTTTTCCCAGTCTCTTTGACTGGAATTGTGATGGAAAGTGAAACCTTCCCATAACCTCTTCTACTGATGTAACATGATGCAGAATTCTCTGCTCTTTTGGTAGATTTCAATACTTTGTTTCACTTAAAAAAAAAAGGTGGTTTGTCACCATTTAACTTGTATGTAGTTGTGTTATCTCTATCATCCATCTGGGTGTTTAGCTTTTAATTCAACTTAATTGATTAGCCATGTGTTCCAAGTGTGCAGTAATTTTCCACCAGGGCAGGTGCATTACCTCAAATGGTATTAATGTTAAATAAATTTATTTCATTTATCACTCAAAATATGGGCTAGGTGAAGACAGCTGTGTCAGTGAAATTCCATCTTACACTATAAATGAGCATATTTTTTCCTTTTATTTTTTTTCACTTTGGCTATTCACAGTGATAAATACTGAGTACTTTCCCCATTTAAAAAGACTTTCAGAAGCTGAATGAAGATGAGTGCTACTTCCCTTCCCTTTGTCAGGATACATGTGACAATCTATTACATGTCGCTAGGATAAATCCTCCCCTTTCCACCTAAAGTTGTTTTTGGATATAGCGAGGTCTATTTCACACAATAAATCAAGACTCTTTGATGTAATTTAAACATCATTTGCTTAAATATATTAACCCAATATAAGTTTTGTTTTACAGACTCATTTTTATCTTGGAAATGACCCTGTTTGTGTAATAAGGTTTATGAGTTATGTAGAAACTTCCTTGACTAAAATGTTTCAGGGAATAAAATGACATTTCTTTTTAAAAGAAATATTCCTTTTGCATAATGAGGTGATGCCGAGGGATACCACTGATGGTTAGTCCTTTATTCTTGATGTTCTGTTTCTGGTATGGGGTAACAGGATCAAATATGCCCTGTTCAACATTTTAAACAGGATGTTTTTCGTTTGCTGGTATTACATATTTCTTGAGGCGTTTTCTGTGAAATGCCACTTAAATTAGGATCCAACATGGCTTATAATTTGGTTTTATGGAATTAAAATCAGAGTTCCATTTTTTTTCCCCAAATCCAGTAACACCTTATGAATAGCTCTTTTGCAGTAACTTTCTTCCATCTTCTCTAAGGTCAGCATCTTTCCTCACCTGCTTCTTTACTTTTTTTTTTTAATTTTCTTAAGACTGCAAAGTGAAGTGTATCAAAGGCTTTCTTTCTGCAGTCAGATCAGTTAGCCTTTTGTTTTTTATCTTTTTTTATATGTTGGTTCCAGTAAAGGGACCAGCACAGCCATGGTTTTGGGGATGATTAGAGACGTATGACTGTAGCATATGCAGTTGGCATTACCTCCATTGTATAAATGTGTGTGAAGTGCTAAACCCTCCAGCCTCTGGCATCTCATTAAAGTCTTTTCCCTTCTTTCTTCTTTTGGTGTACATGTTCTGGTGTTATAAACAGTTACACAGGTTGCACTTTTTATAAATTTTTCTTTCTGTCACCTGAAGGTAGAGAATTAGGTATCTTTTGCAGAGCTGAACAATTGTGTTTTCTTGTCTCATTGGTCCATAAAGTATGCTGAAGTCTTTAGAACTGCAGCCATCTTGGTGAACTCTGGGTTAAGAGTTGGAGCAGGTGCCAAGACCATGATAAAAAATATTATTTGTATTTTCAGTAAAAATATTTGTGCTTTAACAGAGAGATTGAATACTGTGAACAGAGAGAAACTATCTTTCTTTTATAAACACCATTGCTCTTGATTGCTTCCCCTGGTAGGACAGACAGAGCAGACAGTTTGGCTTTATCATAGCAGATTATTATCCTAGAATCCAGATTACAGTGGTTTAAAATGCAGTAACCCCCGTTTTGTCACTTGCTTAATACATTTCCTATCTCAGTTGTTCTAGGGTTGGTAGAAAAATCAGATCAGGAAATGTCAGTAGTTGTGCTTTAATATTAGTTTTAGACTACGGTTTTATATTAGTGGGTGAGTTTTATTTGCTGTATATTCAGGCTGATATTCAAGTTGGTGTTCAGTTAGAGAATGATTTTTTGTTTTGTTCTGTAAGGTCTTATAAATGAAATATGTGTAACTTAGTCTCCCCATGTCAGCTGAACATTACAGAATTACAATTACATTTTGCCGTAACTGCAAATCATAAACTCAAACATAGAACAGGATGTCTCATTATTGTGCCTTTCCCTCTTAGTGCAAGACTGATAATGTTCAGCTTTCCCAACAGTGCATAGGGTGAAAGCATTCGTTATTTTTTTGGATCAATGCTGGACATGAAAAGCTCCTTGGGAACATCCTCTCAGGACAAACATTGATGTGACCAGACCTTTTGCCATGGGTCTGAGTTTCTAGAGTGGTGGAAAACACATTACTTAGGGTTTGTTGTTGTTTGGGAGCTGAGGACTTGGTTTGCCCCTGCCTTGCACTGTGGGTAGTTGTATAAACTGATCTAAAATAAGTGCTGCCACTCTGATTTAAAAGCCAGGTGGAGAATTGGGTGTGGTTGCAATCACAGTAGTGTCTGTATTGTCATAATCCCTAAGCAATCACAGGCGGTCACAGTCCCCGCTCTGACTAACTCATGTAGTGCCACAGATGCCTGTCACTACCCTGCTTCACCAGCCTTAGTCATAGTAGGTAGAACTGTTGGTCTGGCAAAGTCAAAGTCACAGATACTTTCCCAGAAAATTATGAGATTGGGTTTGAAAATTAAATTTTTAGAAAGTGCCTCTTTGGATGGTTACATCCATTTGTTTATTTACCTTGAGCTTTACCCTTTAAAATTTTATTTAAATCCCTGGTTTTTAAAAGGATGGATTTGACAGCTTCTGCATTTCATGCATGGAGTTTTAGATACACAAACCCTTGAGGCTACAGGCTTCGAAACTGATATGAAAAATAAACATTACTACAGTGTAGACTGTGCTAATGTAGACATATGGAAGTTCATTCATTTTTACAGACTCTTAGTAGCACACGGTGCAAAGCATGAGCTTTTACTGCATGTTTTCCATTTGATCCCACCACCTTCTGCTCTCATGACTAGGTTTACAAACACTACTTCCAGATAATGTCAGTTAAATGGCTTTAGTTGATAAGAAACAGGCATGACAAGCTAATCAGCTTGATTGGCTTGTTATCGTTTTGGGCACTTGAGTTTTTAAAAATGTAATAATCTGCTTGAATTGAATGTACAAATCAGCACCAAGATGGCTGTAAAAGGAGTCAAAGTGTGTACATTCACCTTATTGGGAAAGTTCAGTGCAGACAATACTGAGAGTACCTTATCTGACCAAAGGTAAACAACCAGGAAAACCTGCTACAAGTGAGATGCTCAAGATTTCTGATTATCTAAGGTATTTTTGAGAGACCTATTACCTTGGCATGCAAGAAACAGTGATATAGATAAGTTACTCAGTGGTGTTAGTGCTTGGACAGTTTTTCTGGAGTCTGTTCTTTTATATTAAGTAGTCTATATCATACAGAGGTACAAGCTGGTAGAACAGTACTGTCATTAATAAAAGGTACACGAGGTGAAACACGCTTAAAGACAATTACTTCAGTTTCTGTAAGTGTGGACAGAAAGCTGCTGGTCAAGCTGGTTATTTGTACAAAAGAATTGTAGAGCAAAAGTTTTCTTTTTTTTATAAAATGAAGTCTAACGTATTTGTGTGTAGCAGTGACACCGAGCACAGGTAATATGAGACCTTGTCTCAGTTAGAAACCTATTTTGTGTTTCTGGGTAGATTATGCCTGTGTGTGATAGTCACTGGTATGGCTGTCTTCCCCTTGGTTTTCCCTCAAGTAAGTACTTGTTAAAATAATAGAGTGGAGATCAGCAGTGTGAACCAGCTGCTTCTTTTTTGAGGACTTACTAGTGCTGGCTGCTCCAAAAGCTGAGGTACTCCGTGGAGCTCTGCAGCACCAGCCATTGTGCAGGGCACTGAAGGAGTTGCAAAGGCATCACAGGTTTTTGCACTGGGGTGCCCTGACCCTGCATCTCATAACCCAGAGAGGGCTGGGTGTCATCAGGATGGGAAGGCTATTGCCAAACATGGCAAAGGGTCGGCTCTAGGCATGTCTATTACTTTTATATCATTAGACTAATGACTGTTTTTCTGGAAGTTGTTTCGTTGCTATGATATGTTTTGGAGAATGTGTTCTTATTGCTCCATTAAGTTAGAAGCACTTTGAGGGGCTTAATTGAAAGCTACCTTGCACATTAACATGTGAAGTACTGAAATTCTTCTGTTCGAAAAAGTCATATCTTTGCTGATTTCAATAATTTTGTGGCCCAAGCTATTAGAGTGAATTATTTTATCTTATGGATTTGATGACCTAGGAAGGGCAAGCTCAATGTATCTGGATGGAAAAAAATGCAGTAAGAAGCTCTGAGACATTCTTGTAGTTTAACTCTTTGACCTAATTAATTTTCATTTTACTACCAGTACCTTCCTGAAAGGTTGGAACTTTCTGCTTCCTGTTCTTATCTGCTTTATATTTATTTGTTTGTCATTTTTGACTGTAGGCATACTTCTGTTTTTAGAGGTCAGAGAATGAGTTTTTGGGAAATGATATCATAGCATCAGTAGGAACAAACCTATATTCTCCTCATACCTTCCTTCTCATTGATGGCTGAGGGGGAATTCCCTTCTGTTTATGGCATAGTATCCCTTTGAGAAAAACAACTTCAGACTTCCTTGTCATAAGGGAAGAATGGAAGAGTAATGAATGTACCCCATGTTAAACTTTCTTGTGATCTGATGCAACTAGAAGTAGGGATAAAACACAAAAGTGTGATCCTTATGCACACTTAGCAAGTAGATCATACCCCAGATATCTTGTGTGCCATTTTATTTCTCATGCTGTTCTGTGTTCGGTAGGTAATTATGCTGTATAGGTGTGTTCAGAGTTTATGCTACAGTACTGTTCTGTTTTTGGCTTTTTTCAGGTTCTAAAAACATGAGCCAGATTACAACAAATGGGGAAAATGAAGGAACTACCAAAATTATTGCACCTTCTCCAGTGAAAAGGTATGTAAATCAGCAGTTTCCTTACAGCTTGTGTGAGATTGCATATTTCATTGGATAGTGGAACACATTTAGTAATAATTAATAACAGTTTATCCTGCCTTTGAGTTCAGGGCCATCTGATTTTCTACTGATAAAAGTCACACAGTGTTGCCCAGTAATTTGTTTTATAAACCTCTGATCTTCTGATGAATGTGGAATAGGGATTTCAAGTGACACAGGGTTTGATAGGCAGGTTGTAGAGAAAGAAACAGAATGAGGGGTTCTCAATATGAGAGCTTTAAGGTTTCTGAGTTTAGTTTCTTATCCTGATGGTTTAAAAGCAATCCACAGGCAGTTTCTTACTGAGTCATGGTTTTAAACAGTGTTAGTCACCTCGACCAAAAAAATTAATGTGTTGGAAGTTGTTCTTCTTCTAGAATTTGGTTTGGTTTTTTTCCATGTCTCTGCCTGCCCACGTAAAGCACCCTTCAGGTCTGCCAGGCTAAGTGTGTGTGACAGCCAGCACACAAAATTTGTGCAGCCTTTACAGTTCAGTAGTTTGCTCCATCCTGTGTAATTCTTGCATTAATTGTCAGTCATGTTTGCAAAGCGTTTTTCAGCAGCTCTCACAAGCTGAGTTTTCGTAGTTTAACGTCTCATTCACTGTTGAGATATATTGTTGGTTGCTTCTGCCTAAATGGCATAAATTCAAAGTAAATAATAAAAAAGCTCCAACAACTGTAATCTCACATGAAATTCAGATCCTAACCTTTTCAGGTACTTTGAGTGATCTCAGTACCTTTTGCAAGTGCATTCCTGGAGATATTCCTGGACTTAGTATCCTGGACTAGTATCTGAGGAGCTGCCATGCTCCAGCTTTCTGTCTGTATAGTGAGTATCTGTTACGAATGAATAATGACCTAGGAATGTAATGCTAAATTCACCTCCTAGGTAAGTTCTCTCTCTTTTCTGAGATTTAAAAGTGTTCACATTTGTTTAAGTCCAATAGAAGTATTGTTCAGTATTTCATGCTGTGAAAAATCAATTGCTTTCTGCAATACAGGAGTGAAACACATTTCCCTGAGTTACTTGCTTAGTCTGTAGTAAGCATATATTTCTGAGCCTGGGAATAGATTGTGTGCACTTATGAGTCAATAATTAATGGATGCAGTATTAAGAAAATTATTTACCTGATAAGGTGTAATTTAATTTCTCCTGCTGACTTACTGTAGCTTTTTGTTTTGTTCACTATGTGAGAATTAAATGATTAACTCAATGACCTGTAGTAACCAAAGGCTGAGGTTAAAAGTGGATTAGTGAGTTAAGTAGCCACGATTCCTTCATAAAGCTGAGTCTGTCACCTCCTGCTCCAGGCAAAGAACTCCAGCTTATATCCTCCTTTCTGTAAGCAACTGTAAAGCTTTTATTTTTTCTGCTTGAGTTGCACTTTGTAAAGATATGATGAATTAATGACTGTACCGGGCTGCTGTCAGTAATACTTCTTGAAGACCTTAGTGAAAACTAATGTGGCTGCCTAGTTCTGTATCTGGTGAACTGCTTGTTCACATGGAAAGAGAGATGGTGATGCAGGAAAAGCATGCCTGGCCACTGGCAAGGTACAAAAGCACACTTCAGCTAAAAGCCACTTTCCAACATTTGGAGCAGCAATCTAAGAGCATTGGTGGATCAGAAGTTGTAAATGTGGACACTGTGAGAATTACAGGAGTAAAGGAAGAATTGGAGCCTTCTGATGTTCCCCCCTCCCCCCGTCTCCCATACGTACAAGAGACTGATTACAAACACTGATATATCTCTCAAGCTGGGTGACTACCTTGACTGTCCTGGTACTTCACCTTTCAGCAACCAGTGAAATCAGCTCCTTCACATTGCTAGTTCTAGCAAAAACAGAAAACATAAGGCTTTACTTGGGAGGGAAAAAGAATATTCTACTCATGGAACCTATGATCCTGTGGCCTTTTACTCTTCAAGTAGCTACCACCCCTTACCTTTTTCTCTCTCATGTTGAAGTAGACGTGAAAAATGGTAGAGTAATTATGATAAGGATAATCAGAGGTATGTTGTGATTCCTGTACTGGGAGAGATTATGTAGCCTGTGATTCTTTCACTTGGAAAAGAGGTTAGACAATTGTTAAAAAGGTATATAAAATATACAGAGTCGAGTTGTGATTATGGAACCATCATTCATAGGACTGCTGGTTTGGTGGTTTGTGGTTTGTTTTTTTTTTTTTTGTTGGGGTTTTTTATTTGTTGGATTTTTTTGTTTGTGGGTGGTTTCTTTCTTTTTTTTTTTTTTTTTTGCTTTCTGTAATGACAAAAATAGTGAGGAACACAGGATGAAAATTTTGAATCAGGTGCAAGTTTTGAAATAAATAATTGTTTATGCCATAGTTAAGTACTGCAGCATATTACTACCAGGTTCTATTTATGCCAAAAATTAAAAAAAAACAATGTTCAAGAGGTGTTTAAGTAAATCCATAGCAGAAAGTTGCATCAACAGCTATATGAAATAAAAAGCAGATGAAGCCTCTGATTCAGTAATCTGTTAACTGCATATTTTGGAAAACTGTGAAAATGTATTTGCCCTATTGTTAGACTTGCCTAAATGTCTGTCCTTCTTTATTCTGAGACAAGATTTCCTATATTTCTGACTCAGCGCTGCCATAATAATGAACTTGCAGGGCTGTTTTTTGTGGTCTTTTTTTGGTTGGGTTTTTTTTTCCCCTTAGTAGCTCTCTTTCTATGAGATGTTTTTCAACATAGCAGCTGTTTGCCCTCTATCACAGAGCAGACAACTAACTATATGACAGGGTGGGTCTCTGTAATGCTTATACGCATCTGAGATTATTTGTTAAGAGGTCAGCGTGAGAGAAAATGTCATTGTATATTAAGAGTTTTAATATATATACATTTCTGTACTTTTATTTAGCTTTAAAAAGATGAAAAATGAAAACAGTCCAGAAACCCAAAGAAGTAAATCAAGTGCTCCATGGGAGGAGAATGGCCCACAGAGGTAAGACTGTGATGGTAAATATGCCAGAGCAGTGGGCTGAAGGATATTAAAATAATATATTAATGTGATACTTGGGTCATGTTAAATCTGTATTGCATATAAGTAAATAAGTTCTGTCATGGATAATTAAATGGTTAAAAGTGAGGAAAGTATGTGTAGGAGGAGGTGGTCAGTAAATGAAAGTCATCAGTGGATGAGTAGCAGAAAGGCAAAACTAAAATTTTCATGTTCCCAAGTGTCAGCTGTTATGAAGATGTATGTCCTGACAGAATATGGGAAGTTTTCATACTTACATCCAAGGATAACATAAAGAGTAGAGATGCATTTGAATACCTTGCCCTTGGTTGGATAAGCCATACTAAAGCACAGAAATTTTATTATGCTAAAAGTATATGGGTGTACTCAGTTCTGCATTTCATAAGCCTACATCTGCTGGCTTGACAGTTCTAAGAGGTCTCTCTCCTAAATTTTCAAGGTTCAGTGTGAAATATTTATTGCTAGAAAGCAATAGCATCTGTATGTACGTAGCATGCACACACACAGAAGCAGGTATAGGTGAATATATACACAGGGACGGTGTGTGTGTGTGTGTGTGTGTGTGTGTGTGTGTGTGTGTGTGTGTGTGTGTGTGAGCCTTCTCATTTTTGTAAGCTAAATCTCAGCTGGCCTAACTGTCCTGGGAATTTTAAAGCTGATGGTTTGCTCTTCCTTTTTAACCCTAGTGGACTGTATAATTCTCCAAATGACCGCAATAAATCACCAAAGTTTCCTTACTCTCGTCGAAGGAACCCATCAGGTGGCAGTGAGAACGAGTCTGGGCAGCCAGTCCGGAGGAGGTAAGACCCTCAAGGTTAATTACTTACTATCGGCTTCTCCCTACAGAAACTTTGGGTCCTGCATCCTCTCTGTTCAGCTCTTGTAGGCACAGTTGAGTCCTGGGGAAAGGATTATTCTATGGGGGCCAGTTGTTAGTCAAAAAGAAAAACCTGATTGAGGATACCATATCTGATTTTGGAAAGGAAGCTTTGTTTGCTTGTGTGCTGTTCTGGACACTGGGAAAATCGTGTTAAAAATATGAGAAATTTCATTTTTAGCATGTACAAGATGCTTCCAGTTGCTGCAGCTGTTTTTCCCTGATGAACTGAAAGGATTGACGGATATTGCTTGACAATGAGCTTCCAATACAGAGCAGAATTTTAGGTATATTGTTTTGCTTTAACTGCCACAAGGATTTAATGAATGAGCCACAAGGCTGTCTTCAACTGTGTGAACAACTTTACATTAGAGAGGACACCAGCAAAAATACCACTATGTGATACTTGATGTGTTCACAGTTGGTACATGCTGAATTGAATAACTTGGAGAAGTAAAACTAAATGAATGAAGGTTCTTGGTCTGTAGCTTCCTGAGTATGTCCAAAATGTAAATTACAGGGAGAGTTCTGAAGTGGTGCAGTATTGAGAGACTTCGTGTTACCTGGAATGATTTGTCCTGCTAAGAAGCTACTTTCATCACTGAGACACCTTACCTGACGCTGTGATCTGTTGTGAAATATAAGCAAGCATAGATACTGTGTCATATTCATTGCAGTCTTCTAAGACTGCCTTTTGAGCGGCACCTGAGAGTTACATCTCCTTTTGGCAGCTCTGAAATGATCATCTGTTCGACTTTCATAGCTAAGGCTTGCAAAGGGGTCTCTGACAATGCGGTTATAGTGATGAGGAAATCTAGTTTGATATGGAGCTTTTATACTTTTCAAGTTTCTGAACTGCTCCAGACTTTTATTGGCCGTTAGCTGTCTGGAATAGGAGTGAAGAAACTCATTCATGGTGTATGCTTAGTGACGTCAAATAAATCAGTGTAGTTCTGTCTACTATAGTAGACTTATGCTGATTTGTGCTGTTGGACAGAGCCCTCATAGATATTGATAGCAATGTCTTTCCCAAATGGATTTTGTCATGTTTTCATCCCGGACAGCAACCAAGCCCCATGCAGCTGCTCTCTCACACCACCACCAGCAGGACTGCGGAGGGAATCAGAAGAGTAAAAGCTGGGAAACTCATGGGTTTAGATAAAAATGGTTTAATATAGAAAGCAAGAGATGAACACACAAGTGAAGTAAAACAAGGAATTAATTCACTGCTTCCCAGTGACAGGCAGTTGTTCAGCCTTCTCCAGGAGAGCAGGGCCCCATCACGTGCGTGGTTACTTGGAAAGCCAAAAAACATTACTCCAAATGTCCTCCCCTTCCTCCTTTTCCCCCCACTTTATACACTGAGCATGATGCCACATGGTCTGGAATATCCCTTTGGCCAGTTGGGGTCACCTGTCCTGGCTGTGTCTCCTCCCAACCTCCCATGCACCCCCAGCCTCCTCTCCAGAGTGGCAGTGTGGAAACAGAAAAGGCCGTGGCTCTGTGTAAGCCCTGCTCAGCAATAACAAAACCATCTTTGTGCTATCACCCTGTGCTTGGCACACATTTAAAACACAGCCTCATACCAGCCACTGGGAAGAAAACTAACTCAACCTCAGTCAAAACCAGCACAGGTTGTCTGATGCATTGCTACCTTAGTTATCAGAAGGACTTGTTTGACTTTGTTAAAACAAAATACTGTAGATGTGCAGTGCAAAACTGCCTCATACCAAGAAAAGAAAAGTGGTTTTGGACTATGGAGCAGGAAATTGTTATGAGATACAAAGATCTTATCATCTGGGATTTGCATTTGACTGATCTAGTCAGTGTCCAGGCAGTCATGCCAACAGCAAGTTTTCTCTTGGGCTACCACATGAACAAAATGTTTTTAGAAGCCTTATCTCATATGTGAAGACTGACAATAATAGGTAGGTTCTGACTTAAATACATCTTCCTGAATCTTGATTTTATTTATGCACTTTCCTTTTCCAACTGTTTAATAACAATAGCCATGTTGTTTATGCACTTTTTACTGAAGTTAAGAGGAAAACATCAGACTTTGCTGTGTTGGAAACAGCAGGAAAATCTAAAGGCCAGCATGCTATTCTTATCTGTGCAAGTCAGGGGTTTGCAATGAGAGCCTGAAGGGGACTATACCTTTGCAACTTACTGTAAAGGTGTCCTGAAATTTTAAACAAGCACATGCCCTATTTTCTCTGCCTTACATTGTGCTGAAAAAAAGAAAACAAAACCAAAAAACTTGATAAAGTTTTGGGGTTTCTTTAAAGATGTGTCAGTTTGTGTATTTGTATTAAGCAACTCTATGGTATTTCATTAAAACTTCCTTAATGTCACAGGAAAAATCAAAACAGTGGTGAAGATTCAGATTTAAAGCAAAGGAGAAGGTAAATATATGATCTACAACAGCTATGAAATGGTAGTGAAAGTGCTGATCATATTTTAGTTGACTGCATGCCCTCCTTTTCTTCCTTCTTTCACATCTTTTTAAATGTTGAAAAGGTTTGTTGTTATGCCCATTTCATTTTTTCTTTCCTGTCCTACTTTTGCTAAAACGCTCTGTGGCATAACCTCCTCACAGCACAGTCTTGCAAGTTACCTTGCACATTGTTACTACACCATGCCAGAAGCAGTTTGTGAAAATTTACTAAGAGCTTGTCTGCAACTTGAAAGTCAATTTCAGAAGTTTTAGCTTTTGGATTTTGAAACTGTAGATTTGTTTTAATTCTTCAGCCTCTCTATCTGCTTTTAATTAACCTGTTTTGAAAGTAAGTATGCTGTCATTTGTGATGAATTCTCCTGGAAAAGATAAGTGCAAAGGCGTATGTAGCTCCTCATCGTATTCTCATTGTCTTCCACATTTTTTGCTGACTGTTTTCTGAAGCTTCTTTTTTCCCCCTGCTTGACTGAATGTCACATTCCAAAATGCTGGTGTAAATTCAGGTGTGCCCTTCAACAGCTTCAGCTTTTGACAGGTTTTTGCAACATCTGTCTGTTCTGTGCTTCTCCTTGCTCCTGTGCTCCTACTCACACTGCCAGAATAAGGAGACAGTGTAGTGCATTTGAATGTCTGAGACTCCTGAAACTTGTGAAAGAGGGGAAGCACTCCCAGGATCTGATTCACTGCTGCAGCATGGGAAAGGAGCTCTGGCAGAGATACAAACATCTCTGGAACAATCACAGGAAGCCAAAGAAAGTGTTCATATAATTTGTACTTATTATATCAGATAACAGATTATTTTTTGAAAGATGTTGCCATTACAAGCTGCCAGTAGTAGTCTTGTGATAGATGTCCAACATAAAACTTAGAAGATTTAGTTAAGCATCTCAGGTGGAAAGCCCCATTGTTCAGGAGGGACCTCTTCCCAAGGCTGTGTCTGCTGTATTGCAATACAAATGCACAGGTTTGTTGTTGTATATTGCAACACACCTCTACTTCCTCACAATCTGGCTACTCTCCTCTCATGTTAGTCAGAATAGACTGCACCAGAATGTGAGCTTTCTCTCTCTGCTCTTTCTCTGAAATTCCAAATTCTGCAACAGACCTCAACCCTTCAAGCACTCTCCTGTACTGAATTCATTGTGTCTCTTGCCAAATTAACTATGCCTTTTTTCCTGCTCCTTGTATCAGACCATATAGGTATAATACCTGCAATATCAAATATATTGCATGACCAAGCAAACAAGGGAATAAAGGATGGAAGGTACTTTGTAATTGTCAGAGATCAGAATGATCTCATGTATTCTTGCTCTTGACTTAGGAAAGCACCTTTGTTTCCCTTTTAGGTATTTTACTGAGTTCAGTAAAAGCTGGTGTTTAATGTTCAGTGAAAGGTAATATTCTGACAGCAACCATGAGCAGCTGCCATTCAGCTGACAGCTCAGCAGCCCTTCTGTCTCCCTACAAGGGCTTTTCTGACAGGGACACAGGGTAATTTGATGTGCAGTATCCAAAAGGTGGATCAGATTTCCATTCCTGAAAAGCTAGAGAAAGAGTTTATCATGAATTTGATCAAATAGGTTTTTTATCTTGTATTTTGCCTGCCACGCTGGATTTTTGATGCTTTGGTACCTTATGGGATAAATTGGTTAAATCACAATAAGAAAATACTTATTTCACTAAGAAATGTGGGAAAAAGAATCATGCTAATGATCTGAAAGCATGAAGAACAAAGTTGCTTGAATGACTCACTAATTTTGAGATTAGTGGAATATTTATTAAACATCTGCTAAGATTGGGGCAGGGGAAAGTAGACTTTTGGATATATAAGGTCTGCTGCAGTTCTAGGGCATTTATTGATCTTAACTATTTTATTGTACTTGAGTGAATCTTTTTAGCACCATCTTTTAATCTTCCTTCTTTCTTTGGGGTTACAATTTTCTATAGTAATATACTTTTTTTTATCTGCACTTTAAGCTTCACCCAGAAAAATGTATGTTTTACCTGGGAACCTGGCTTTCCTGAGCCTCTCAGTGCCTTTAGATTGCAAGCATGAAACTTGGGACTGGGGCGAGGCTTCTGCTTCTTCTCTGGGGAAATTCCACTTTCCCAGGCTCATTCCCGTCAGACAAACAGGGTTGAACTGATTTTCCTAGGCTTTAGTTGTCCTGTTATTCTAAGACATTTTTGTTTGAATGGGAGCTATTTAAGTTAAAGATTTCCTAATTTAAGGGAGTGGGGATACCAAATCACAGACTGAGGCATTTAACAACATAACAATTTGATAAAACCAACTATAAATTACTGGTAAATTCATGAGACTCTCACGTATGTCTGGAAAGTAGAGAGACCCTAATGAGATAGGACAGTCAGGGGAGATTATATGCTGCATCTGTTCTGTTCCCTAGGAACAGTTTTTTTCTCAACATATTTCGGCTCTTGTTCCTAAACTGCTAGATCATGCTGTGAGCAGGTGCTAGTCAATAGCCTCCTACTCCTCAAGAAATGTTTCCTCTTAGCTGTTACACTTAATGAACTGCGTTCACTCCTTGGCTTGTTTGAGGTGTGGTTTAACAAATCCATCCCCTTGCAAAAGTGGCTTATCAAAGAGCAGAAGCCAGGAGGCATAAGAAAGTATGAATCTCTGACAGTCTCGTTTGGAGTTATCCCCTTACAGCTCCTCTTTTGTGCCAAGAGACCTCTGAAGAAAATTTCTGTTTTCCATTGCAGCAAAACCATCACTGATTTTAACTCCTGATACCCTAAATCATTCCACATCAGGTCATGCTAGTATCAGTCAACTTTCCTTATTAGCTGGGCTGTCAGTGTAGCAGAGAAACATGTCTTTCTTTGGAGGCATTCATAGAGTAAAGAACTGCTTAGGTTGGAAAAAACCTTTGATATCATCAAATCCAACCATTCAGAGACCATCATCATACCAAAGAATCAATGGTCCAGACCAGGTTTTGATAAGAGTACCAGTTTTTAGGACTCAGCCTGGTGCTAAAATAAGAAGAGTCCAAACCCTGACTGTTGCTCTGTCTACTCCAAAATGCAATCAAGGATTTAAGGGTATCAAATAGTTGTGTCCAAGTATTTGTTTCTAGGATGAGGAGTTTGTCTGTAGGTAGTTCAGCATCAGCCTGTTCCACCAGTCTTTTTCAGTAATAAATAATCAGAACCATAAATGTCACCTTACCATTGGAAGCTTTGCATCTAGAGGTGATATAGAAGTAACTGTTTTATTTCTTTGTCCTTGCATGACGCACCATCTCTGTAGCTGCGTCAGGTCATCCCAAAGCTGGCCTGGTACACATCAGACTGTGTGTGCACTTCAGCTTTCTATATTTGTAAAAATCAATGATGTTTCATCCATGCTTCCTGACACTTGAAAAATATGAACATTAGCTACAGGTAAGACAGAAGCTGTGGTGAATAGAAGAAGACAGATCTGTGAGCTTTTTTAGTTTTGCCAGCAAAACTAGAATTGCTGTATCATTTCTGTTGGGAGTATCACAGTATGCAAGAAGAAAAGAGCGAGAATACATACAATTTAAAGATAAAACATTTCACATCTCAAAGAAACAAAGTCCTGTGGCACACACACAAAAAATGCTGAGAGATAAAATAAAATAATAGCACTCACCTGATACTACATTCTGGGTGCATTACTTTCAAAGTAGTTCTTCCCAAACAATAAAAAGAATAATATTACTTGCAGGTTAGACAAGCCCTCTAAGGTCTTTTAATTCTGATTTTCCTAGTAATGTCTTTGCAGTAATGTTCTTTCCCTGTTTAGCAGTGCAATAATTCAAGTGTTAGTATATAATTTTATCCTGAGATGTTTCTTTTCTCTCGTTCAGATCTCGGTCTCGCTGTAACACCAGCAGTGGCAGCGAATCAGAAAATTCCAACAGGGAGCATCGGAAGAAGAGAAACAGGTGACGTTTATATGTTTTAGACATGGGGACATGAAACACAGACACATAGAGATGGATTTTTCTTAGCTAAACCTAGTGAGATGGAATCCAACATGTCTTATATGCACCGAGACCTCCTGAGGCAGCTGAAGGTCCCTTTCTGAATAGGAAGAGTGATAATTGCCAAAACATACATATCACAGATGTATGCAATGAATACTTGCCCTCCTGTTGCTTGGGAAGAACTCAGTAATGAACCACAAAGTCAAATATGGGACATATTTACAGAAGACTTGCAATAAAAATGGAAATAAAGTGGATAATACCTTGATAATGATATTCTCAGCATATACTTCAATATATATTTAAATAAACTCAAGAGCTGATATGGTGGAAAAAAAGCTTTTGAGGGGAAGTAAAAATATTTTTAGTGGATCTGAAGCTCAGTGTTGTTTTTAAATGCAAAAATTTAATAGTGAAACTATTTTATTTCCCAAATATGAAGTCTGGGCCTAAACCCAAAAAGTGTGCATTGTCAACTTTTAACAGGGCAACAGTAGTTCATATCAAGTGATGCTAACAAGTCCTGTTTTATATATTCTATTTTTCTCATTACTGATATGAAAAAGATGGCAAAACAACTAACTTGTGTCTTTTGTGTTGTGCTGGAGATAACAGCATTTGAGAGTTATTTATGGAAACATTTTTAAAAAACAGAATTTCTTCAAATTGCACAAACACAGTGTAAGACAAATGTCACTGGACAAAAGAGGAATTGTTTAAGTCAAATTGTCTAAGAAGCTGCCTGCATGAGCTGCCGTCATTTCTTCTTGTCTTACATGCAGTACTGTGAGTGATAAATGCTTTTAAGATCTTTGGAAGCTCTTAGTAATAATGGTATGTAAGATAGTGCTACAGGATTATGCAGTATAACAATATTTTAAGCATGATTTTCGGTACTTAAGGAGATGCTAAAAAAATAATTGTGTTACTGGTGTAAAGCATATCTGAGACATAATATTTCTTTGAAGCTTACTTAAATTAGAGCACAATCTTGTAAGATACTTGGCTAACAATAACCTACTGTGCATGGAAGATTTGTTTTTCATCTGAAGTTTGAATGAAATGCTGAGAGTAGTTTCAGTGATCAATACTAAATGGTATTTTGTATCCTTTTTCTTAGAACACTTTTCTTTTCTATGATGAAACTCTTGTGCAGGGAGACCCACAAACAAGTGGAAGAAATTAGAGACTACCACAAGAATGTTTTAAAGAACTCCTTGCAATATAAAGACTGAATTGTGAGGATTAAGTAGTGCTTGTCTTTTTTGAAGAATAAAAGGGCCTTTACCAACCCTTCCTCACCTCATGTAAAATACTTAAAAGAAAAAAAAATCAATTTGTGTTCATTGTTTCTAAGTTTTTCATGTTCTCAGAAATGTAAGATACAGCAAAAATGTTAATCTTACAGCTTCTCTTACTCTTAGGTGATCATATGAAATCAAACCTGATAAAAAGTCATTATCAGTTTTAGATTAAACAAATACTACAGGAACTGGAAGTTTGAGACTTGTGCCTTGTGATCAGGTGCAAGAAAACAACCAGTCATAATGAATTTCTGCATTTTGTTAGCAGCCACAACAGGAATATAACAAGCTAAAAAGGGCAGAGTCACTGAGTAGCTTATCTTTCCAGTTAGCAGAGATGAGCCAGCCCTAAACAGGGTTAAATGGGACATTATAATGAGACTTAACTTCTGGGAATCACGTTTTACCTGTTGCATAGATTAATATAATCAATTTCCCAGTTCAATAATCAGATCCCTGGGACAAGCAAATAAATTTGGCTTAAATAAAATTGTTCTATTTTATTGGAATATGATGAGTGAATACTCACATTAACCAAATGAATCTGCTGATCATAGAAGAGCAGAATATATTGTTCACATGATAAGAGATCACTGTGAACTATTTGTGAGAAGAAAACAAATTATCAGATCAAAACAGAAATGTAGGTAAGAACTTCTGATGGTACAACACTGGAGAAAATGTTAGGGAGAAACTCTTCAGTTGATCTCAAGTACTTGAGGTTTCATTTCATCATAGGAATGTTTTATTTTAGGCAGATATTCCTAAAAATATGAAGATGAATCTATTACAAGCATATTTCAATCATAGAAGAAATGTATTTACCTTTTTAATGGTGTAGCCCAAATTTATTGTGTGGAGAAAAACAAAGTAGTAGACTAGGTGCACTGAAGCATAGTTTCCTGCTTGACTACACTTAAAATACCCACCTGATTAGAATCACAGAATGACTGAATGGTTGAGGCTGGCAGGGACCTCTGGGTGCTGTCCGGTGCAGCCACCTGAACTAGGTGCCCAGGACCACTGCCACATGGCTCTTGAGTATCTCCAAGGAGGGAAACTCCACCACCTCCCTTAGCAACCTATGCCAGTGCTTGGTCACCCTCACAGGGAAAAGGAGTTTACTGACATTCAGGAGGAAATCCTGTGTTTCAGTTTGTGCCCATCACCCCAATCCTGTTACTGGGAACCACTGAAATAATCCTGGATCTGTCCTCTTTGCATCCTCCTTTCAAGTGTTTATATTGATGAATGAGATCTCCCTGAGCCTCCCTTTTCCAGGCTGAACAGACCCAGTTGTGTCAGCCATTTCTCATGTGAGAGGTTCCTCCATCCTCTTTCTCTCTCTCTCTCTCTCTCTCTCTCTCTGTATTTATCCTGTCCTGGAGAGCACATAGCTGGACCCAGCACTCCAGGTGTGGCCTCAGCACTGCTGAGTAGAGGGGAACGATCACCTCCCTTGATCTGCTGTCAGTAATTTGCTCAACGCAGTCCAGGATCCAATTCAGTTCCAGTATTGCAATGGTATGTTGCTGGCTCATGTTCAATTTGGTGTCCACTGGGGCTCCCAGGTTTTTCTCTTGTGAAGCTGCTTTCCATTCAGGTTCTTGTTGCCTTTGACATTTCTACTGGGATTCAATTGCATTTGAGCTTTGGCTTTCTTAACCTCATCCCTACATGCTCAGACAATGTTTCTGTTCCTTAATTCCTTTTCCATTCTTCAAATTCTCCTATATTACCTGCCTCTAATTTCACTCTTTGTAGGTTTTCTTTTTTTGCTTGAGTTTTGCCAGAAGCAACTGGTTCATCCATGCAGACCTTCTGGCATTTTTGCCTGACTTCTGAATCACTGGGATGAAACTGCTCTTAAGTTTGGAGAAGGTGATCCTTGAATATTAACCAGCTTTCTTGGGCCTTTTTTACCTCCAGTGCCTTATCCTATGGGACTTTTCCAGCATGATTGTTGTAGAGGCTAGTGATGTGATCTTGCTTTTGCCCTTCCTCTCAGGGTCCTGAATTTCACTATCTCTTGGTTTTTGCAGCCAAGGTTGCCTTTTACCTTTACAGCTCCAGTAAGCCCCTCATTGTTGTACATTGTACCTAAATAACAACTTCATGCTTAAATATTTTGAAAAATGTTTCAAGAATCAAACCTTCAGAATGGCTCACCTTAAGAGACTTTTTTATTGTATAAATGTATCTTGTTATCATATCACCTGAAATGAGGAAAACCCTCCACTTATAATGCAATAGAGGAGTGATGATAGTCATGAGACTTTCCATTTTATCATCAAGTCTTCCTGGAAATAATGCCCAATTTGTTACTGTGATACCTATTAATCTCAGCTGGATTTATTTCACATGCCAGGAACATGTGAAATGTGTTTGTGGGATAACATATTTCTATATAGGCATATATAAACAAGTTCCTTTGTGGGATCAAATAGTGAAAAGAATGTAAGGAAAGTTGCAATGGACTTTGAGAACAAGGGCAACACTTTTCATTCAGAAGTATCTTTAAATTTTAGAATTTGATAATTGTATCTAAACAATGTATTTTATATAAAGATTGGGTTACCTTGGTCAACCTTTATGTTGTTAAATGTGAGCATAGTACCTTTCTTTGCTTCAGCAAAATGGATGTTTTGTTTCTTCCTGTCTCCATCTAACAGAATTTTGTTGTGGTACTTCAACTGTACTGACACTGCTTGTTTTAATGTATTTATAATGTATTTGTATAATGGGTTTAAATATTTTGCTCAGATTAAAGAGATACAAACCAGTGATGAACACTGTTGTGTGGTTCAACAAGTAGAAGAAAGGTGGCAGAGTAGAAATATGAAGTACTTTGGGATAAATGAGTGAATTGCTAAGGACTGTGCTTGCCATTCATCAGTAGATGTTGATCTACCAGATTAGTAGAGTGAACCCCAGCAGAAATGATGTGGAACTCCTTCAGCAGGAGGTCATTCTTGGCAAGTGTGAAACTGTGGCTTCAGACACAGAAGTGGAAGATCTCGTGTGCTCTGTGCTGGAGTACAGACCTCACACTCTGCTGTGCTGTGAGGGTTTCCTGAGGAAAATGAGTATCACTTAGTTGTTTTATGGCAAACATCTGAATGTCTCCTTTCAAGAACAGCTGTCTGCTTGACCTGTTAGCAGCTGGTGTTTGGGAGAGATGGCAGACCCACCACCCATGGCAGGAGTGCTGATCTGGCAGCTGCAGGTCTTCTTTTTGTGCAAGTGACTGCTGTATGTGGGAGGCAGTTGGTTGTGTTTACACCATATGGGATGATTGCTGTCTCCACAAATTGGATTATTAGGGATGAAAATCACAGTTCATTACTTGTTGCTGTGTGAGTTCTTCTGCTAAATCCTTAGATAGAAGTTTATGTTAATGCCTGTCACCAGATTACAGATTTAAAAAGATTTGCTTAGAAATCAAAACCTGAAGATGCAATGTTCTCCAGATGCTTTGCACCATTTGGTAGAGTTGTGGCTGTTTATGGTAGTTGGAGATGCAGCTCAAAATTCATTATGCATGTGAGAGAAGATCTGTTTAAAGAAAAAACAGCACCCTGTGTAGCCGGTTTAGCTGGACACAATTCAAAACTCAAAGAGAAAAGTACACCTGTAATGAAGAGAAACAACATGCTTTGCATTTCCTGTGTCTCCAGTGTAATCCCTTTATCTCTGTTGGCTTCTTTGTTTGTTTCACCTCTCAGTGTTTCCGTTTTTTGTTAAACTCCTCTGATTTCTTCATTATGCCAGTTGTACCATCCTATCAGACAAGCAACTTTGGGGTAGTATTTTATGGGGTTGTTTTGAAATCCCTACTGAGCTCTAAATTCACTGGTGTGACCAAGCAGTGATCACAATCCATTAGAATTCTATTCCACCACTCATATGTGCAACCCCAAAACTGTGAGAAGCATCTGTGGAACTTTGGTCAAACACTGGCATGCTGGCTGTCCTGGCTGGCTGTAGCATTGTAGGATTACATCAGCCTGCTAACAACATGCTGTTTTGAAAGGATTTTGACTTTTGGTTCAATCTACAATGCATTCCAATAATGAACTCATGAATTAGAGAAATAATAATAATAAAAAGAGAAAAAATAAAAAGGCATAGCATATTATTTAGATGAACACAAGAAGAGACAGGGACCAAACAAAGCCTCAGGGGATGGTGCAGAAGGAGTGCCATCTGGGCTTTGTTGCATGTCAGGATGAAGAGACCGCTTCTTCTGAGTGGGAACTCACCAAGGGGATCAGGGGAATTTCCCTGGATCCTAGGAAAGTGCATGCTGCAGAAAAGTAATGGTAAAAATTGTTGTAGTAGTATGGTCTTGTATCATGATATGGCTCTTCCACTCGCTGTAGATGAAGTGGACTGGAATATATAAAGAGGGAAAAAGTTCTGGATGATTGGCTTGGGCTGGCATGAAGAATTCAAGTTGTGGGTCTGTTCTTCCAGTCATGGATGATTTTTTTTTGGCTTATGCTGTTTCTAAACAACAAATCAGTGAGTTTTGTATGTCCTTCCTATATTTTTGAGTAGTTTAGGAACATTAATTAAAATCTAGCAAGATGAAAATTTAAAGTCCTGCATTGCAGAAGCTGGATTTTTGTGGGGAAAAACCCCCTCTGGTTGCTTTCCTGAGCATTCTGCATCAAGGACCTCAGACTAAACTTCTGGTACTTCTTGTGCAGATTACGGCAGGAGAATGATATGATTGACTCGGCTCCTCAATGGGAAGCTGTGCTGCGACGACAAAAGGGGAAAACGCAGGCAGATCCAAACTACCGGCGATCCAGGCACAGATCTCGATCGTACGTAACCTTTCCACTCTTTGATGTGAAAATTGAGACTACTGTAGCATGTTAAAAAGCAGGAAGAGTGTCTCCAGTGTGGTGGTGGTCCTCAGCTGCTGAGGAACAGGGATTTTCACATGACATGCTCTCACAGTACCAGATTTGTATTTGTGGTCAAACTGCTTTTGTTTAGTGATTTGACTTTCAGGGCACAAATAATGCAGAAAGGGCTTTGTAACAGAGCTGGTCAGAAGCTCTCTCCATCACCTTGATAGAAACCTTGGATGGTTTTGTGGTTCATTGAACATTGGTTCTGTAATGAGGAAAGTGATTCTCCTCTTCTGGAAAGCAAGTCTGTGAAAGCATTCAGATTTTATGTGATAGCTGCAGACGTTTTCACGAAATACATGCACACTTATTTAATCATATAAATCTGCAGTGGTCCAGGTGAGAGCAGCTGCTGATGTTTCCATGTCAAATTACCACTGACAAGGAGCAGTCAGTGATAAATTATGTCCTGATGTCAGGATTTCCATGATGGAGCTGTATTGCCAGGCAGTGCTGTTCCTGCTGACAGGAACAGCTTTGACATTGTGAAGTTACCAGCTTTTGATTTTCCAAAAGTAATGAAAATGTTAGTTTCTCTTAACTTATATTTTTCTTCTAATGCCATGTGTTTTGGGGTATAGACACACTGTATGGTGTCATGTTTATATCCAGACTAATCTGCCATCTCAGCAACCATTCAAAGCAGTTCCAGCATCTGTGTGTCCAGTGGGAAGGGCAGAGCAGAGCAGGGCAAGTCAGGGCCAGGGATGTTGAAGAGTCTGGGGAGGGAAACAATGAGGCACTGGGAGAAGGAGGCAAGAGGGAGCAATCTTTGTATCCCTACTCTCAGTGACTCACTAACGTGGATATATTGCCAGCCTTGGCACTGTTGGTGTAATGTGTGACCTCTATATTATTGGAATTTCTACCAACAGGGCTAAAGTAGAAGGTACCGACTTGTTCACTTTCAGTTGCACAAAATTCATGTGTTACTAGGTGTAATTGTACAATGGTATATTATTAAAAATCAGGACTATTAAAGCTCACTTGCATGGAATCCACAAAATACAGTTGATCAAATTTGATTTCCATTTGTTTTATTGTATACAGAAAGTGCTGCAAACTAGGAAATGCACTGAGTTAATAATGGTTAGATTACATTTATAGCAAACTTTTCTTTCTTCCCCACAGGCCAAGTAAATATTGTTTGGACAGCATGGGTTCCCTCTTGTGGCTAATTTTACTTATGAAATGGTTTTTATTTCCCAGCACAGTGACATTCTCAGTTATATTTTATTTAAACTACTATTAGCAAAAAACCATAAATGTGCACTATCTTACTTAAGAATCAAAGGTCCTAGAGGAAGCAAAGAAATGAGGAAACCCTTAGATTGTGGATGGCTTCTCATTTCTTTTCACTTTAGTGATTCACGTGTTCCACTTTTTTATCTCACTCCCTAGTTTTAAAAAAAAACCCTAAAACAAAACCAAGCAACCAAACAAATCCTCAATGAAAGAAGCCCAAACCTAAGTATAGCAGAAATCCTTCACATACACAAGTAGGAACTAAAAAAAGTAAAATGGGAATTCCTTTCAAATTGGTTCAAAAAAAGGTTAGTGAAAGGCATTTAACTATTAACCTGTAGTAAATTATAAGAGAATTTATTTGATTTAGTTTGGCTCAGCTGTTTGTTTACAAGACTGGATACAGGTCAGAGAAAAAGGAAATACGATTCTCTGGGGTATAGTTGCTTTGGTTTTAAATGTTGTCATATAGACATTTCAATTTGCACACTTTGAAATTGATACAAACCCTTTGTTTTAGTAGAACAGATAATTCTTTCACATTAAGTCTGTTATTGCACCCAGCTTAACTAGAGGTTCACTCTGGAAGTGTGAAATAGTGGCTGAAATATTTGTCACTGTATCTGGCATGGTGCATTTCCTTTGTTTGATAATGAGTAAAATTGATCATTGGTGGGGGTGGTGAGATGATGTCTCCTTGGTCTCAAGAATAAAAATATTTGAAAAGAATTTGGCCTTTCTTTCTCCTAAAGGAATCAGCAAATAGAGAGAGCTCCCAATTCTAGTTCTACAGGGTTTTTTTCAAGAGTTCATGTAAAACATCTGTGTAGCCAAAGGGGTTTTTCTATTTTAGAAGAATGGCCATAAAATTCCATGGCTATTTAAATTTAGCATTTGTGACTAAAACTGAAATATTAATAGGAGTGCAGATGCAGACACAAAAAAATAATGTAGACCTCATTAATGTGTAGAGCTGTTCAGACTTGTGCAAACAAAATAAAAAAATAAACAAAAAAGCCCCCATGAGGTTCATCACTTACTGGTAATTCTCACTTGGTTTCTTGTGCATTAGAGAAACTAATTAGCATACAAATTGTCCAGAAGGTATTGATTCAGATACTGCGATAGGACAGTCTCAGTCCCATATATCACAACTCTGAGTTCTAAAACATTTGATGGTAAAAAGAGGAAAACAATGTGAAAGGGAGATTGTGATCTGGCTTTAAAGATTTAACAAAAGAATTGTTTTGTTTTGAGCTCTTAAGAACTACACAAACATGAATTTCCTGAGCAGGATATGCAATACCTACCTTTCATCTTACATTTCACCTTTCTTTTTGTAAGCCTTCCATCATTTTGCCAGCAAAGGAGCCTTTGGAAAGAAAATGCATTAATTTAGTTTATCTGTATCATGTTTCTTTATATTCTTTGGTATGGAGTTAACTTGAATAAATGCTGAGACGTTATCCCAGTATTGTAACACTTCTTAAACAGATGGAAAATAACTGATTACAGGATGCAAAATCTAAGAGCTCTTTTCTCTGAGGAATTGTTGTATTTAGCCTTTTTTTTTTCCATGGGATGCCATATTGCTGAACTGATACTGTACAGCAAAGTCTTTCTTATTAATGTAGTTGTAGGGATGGACAGAGGGAAAATGGCAGAGATCACAGAGTAAAGTGCCTGGAACTGGTCATAGGAAGCAGGAAGCACAGTTCCTAGAAAAGGGAAAAATGAAGATGAAATTATTTAACCACACTCTCTCCCTGCTGCCCCAGAAATTAATTTATTAATATCACATGATATTTGGTGATACTTGAGACATCCTTAACTGCTCTATTTCCATGAATAAGTAAAAGCAATGAGTTGATCAAATGAGCCAGTAATGTGTGCACAATACACTGCTTTGTGTGGATCCTGATTTTGGGAGTGACCTTAAGGCTTTGGTTCCTCAGGCAAACTGGGGAAATTACAAAGCCTCCCTGGAGAAGTTGGCATTTTTCAGGGAGCTTTTGCATCCCCCACTGCCTGATTATTCAGCCTCTGAAGAGGATGCCTGTCTTCCCAGCCCCAGGGTGAATGCAGGGATTGCAGCTGCTGTTTTGTGAGCAAGAGGTTTCGTGGAAGAAGAAATCAGTTCAAAACTGAGGGGTGAATAAGACTGTTAAATGCCACTGCAGACCAAACCACTGCATCATGGAGGTAAAAACAGTGTGGACAGATGTAAGAAGCAGAAATAAATGCAAAAATGGAGAGAGATAGAAGTGAAAATCAGAGAAAACTAAATACATTATAATAAACACAAACAAAGCCACAAATAGCTCTGAACTTGGAGAAAAAAGTGGGCTGCAAGCCCCTCATAGCTATGGCTGTTGCAATCATGAGGACCTGAGGAGACAGCAGTCCAGCAAGAATGGGAATTATCTGGGGTGGATGCATCACAGTGCCTGGAAAGCCATGGCTGTCTAGGAGCTTGAGAAGGTTATGGATTCCTTCACTTCAGTCTTACTAGGGAAACATAAATGCTAGGTTGTTTTTCACACTTCAGAATCTTTCTGCTATTTATAAACCAGTAAACTAATAACTCCCAGTACTTCTGCACCTGTAAAATCTAAAAAACCATAGCCCTAAACATTATCATCCCTGAATACCTTGTCTTTTCATCAACTGTAAAATGTTTACTGTGATATAGATATCTCTGAACATTATTCCTAGGCTGAAGTCTGAAAATAAACTGAATGTGGTACTGGTGAAATAAGCAGTCAAACTGTTAGTGGTAGAGAGAAGCTTGGAATTATTTCTGATGCAGTTCTGTCAGTGGGTAAGGGAGAGCCAATTTAGTAGATGTCAAAATGCAGAACTCTGCTTTCCTCTTGATCTTCATCTAAATTTGGATTATATCATTCCAAAAGCATCTTTGAATATGATAGGCCCTTCTGTTTAATGAAAAGAAAGCAGGCTGTATGACCTGATGATGTAAGACTTAATATTTGAGAAAATGGGAGCTTTTCCGCATGCTGACTATGTCTTAAAGTTGCATCTCACATTTTAGGTGATGTGGAACAGTCTTGCTGTTGACACAGAGTTTATATATAAAAATGCCAATGAAAAGAGTTATCTGATTTCTCCATGCAAATGTAGACCCTGCCACTGTGTAAAATGCTTACTTTATTATTCTGAATGGGTTTTGGTGAATTCTAGGCACAGCTTTAACATCAGGAATGGTTTTGCACTAACCCTGCAGTAAAAAAGGATAAGAAAATTAAAAATAAAGGGGATCCAGTTAGAAACAGTGTAATTCAGTGGAAAATGTGAGAGATGCCATTTAGGCTTACTTTACTACATCTCTGTGTCTGCAATAGGAAAATTGCCATTTTTGGTATGTACTTTGTGAATTAAACACCTGGTAAAATATTCATGTGCACAAATATGCATAGTTGCTGCTTGGATTTCTTTGGTTTTGTTTGTTTGTTTGGGCTTTTTGGTACTGGGCACGAGATGTAAATTAAGAGAGCAGAAACCCTTCCTGGAGGTGACAGAAAGCAAGAGGCTGTTCTGTGATTACAGTGGAGAAACTGGTCCTGACTGGGAACGGCCAGGGGACTGCTGGTGTGTGAGCCTGGTGTGGCCTGTCCCTTCTTCTACCCACAAAGGGCTCTGTGGGCTACAGGACATTTCTGAGGGCCTTTTACAGAAGTGTTATTCCAAAATATGTTGTTCCTTGGAGGGATGAAGGGTGGCAGTAGCTAGGCACTGATTTGGCTCGGGAATTTCTGCTGTTGTTTATATTTCATGTAGACTCTTGCTCAAGGCAAGTGGAACTGGAATTGTGATTGAGAGCCTGTCATCCAAAAAATTACTTGTCAATTGAAATAAAGCAATGAAATTTAATGCATTTTCTGAGAAAACAAACTTTAAAATTGAAGTCATCAGTGGTTTCTGAGATGACATTTATTATGATTTCTGTGCTGTTAAAAGTTATTTGAACAGCAACATGTCAAATAAGTTTTTTTCAGTTCAACCTTTGTTGTCTTTGTTATTTACAGGAGAAGCCCAGATGTACAAGCTAAAGAAGAACTGTGGAAACATATTCAGTAAGTACAGTCCTTTTAGGGCCCAGGAGATTCTGGGTTTTCCTCTAATGTTACTCACATCCCCTGCACTGTGGCTATAAGTCATTACATTCTGATTTAGTTAAGTGCCACAATAAATTATGTGTGTGTTAATGACCTGCTGTGTGTAGAAGATACTGCAGATCACCGAATGCACTGAATACAGAAGATCTTTGTATGTAAATGAATTATTAAGGAACAATGCATCATTTTAGAGAGTTATTTCTCTGTGGCTTCCAAAATGCCCTTGCTTGTAATAGTGACACTTTTAGGATGAGAACCCATATACTACAGAATTACCCATTAGGAAGATATTTATCTATTCCTAAGCATTTTCATTGTTTAGAACACACAATGTTCATTGTAATGTGAAGCAACAAGATCAGATTTGCAGGGAGGTGAGAGGAAGGTGGAACAGGATGCAACATGCAGTTGAAGCAATCAAGGTGAAGTTACACTTATTTCTAAATAAGTTTCCTATTTGATGTCAAGATAGCTTCAGGGCTGACAACAGCTTGTTTCAGTAAATCTTTTAAGACCAATATAATAAAAATAAAAACATTTTTGCACTTATAGTTGCTGTTACATGTTTTACTTTTCCTCATCCTTTATAGGAAGGAGCTTGTGGATCCGTCTGGCCTATCTGAGGAGCAATTGAAAGAAATTCCATACACAAAAGTAGAGTGAGTTTATGTCAGGATTTTGCTTTGTGAATATAAAAGCTTACTTTTTGTATTTTACTGTGAACTCTGTCATACTGAAAGAAAAACCGGTTTACGCATAATCTCTGAGCTCTTATCTACTCCAGTATTCATCTAGAATGGGTTGAGTGAGGTTACATAATAATCTTGAAACCTAATACTTTCTTTTTTCAAAATATGAAAAAATCATCTTCATCTCTCTCTCCCATACACCTGTGAACCTGGGAGATGTCTGTATGCTCTGTATGTCTCCTGATGTCACCCATGAATCTTTCTTATATTATAAGCTAGAATCAGAGAGAAGAGAATGCAAACAAGCAAATCCATATATTTCCTAAACTTTTTGTTTTGAGTATTTATTCAGATCATCCAAGGCACTGTTTGACCTCTGCAACTGCCTTCCTGGCTTGTCATTTCCTTAAGAACCAACATCTATTTCACTGTGCTAATTGCCCATTTGGGATGCCATGTGTCAGTGCAGCTGCATGTGGCAGAAATGCGATCCTGGTTTACATTACAATGTGCTTCCACAACACCACTAAACAGAAGAGGCTGATGCCAAAGATGTAGAAATTAATGGATTCTTTATTAAAGCTTTATGCTCAAATATGGACATGCCCGTTCGTGATCTTTGCGTTTCTAAAGCACTGAATTCCAAGTACAGTCATTTAGAAAAAGCATCAGCCCTTTAAATTCAACCACAGCAAGAAGCCATCTGTTATACTTTAATAAGAAGTGGGAGGATCTCTCAGTTTGCATTTGGATTTCTGTTTTGTGCCAAAGATCTGGTTTACTAACCTCCTGTTGTGAATTCTGTGTCTCTCTCAGGACTCAAGGCGACCCAATCCGCATTAGGCATTCACATTCCCCTCGCAGCTACCGTCAGTATCGGCGGTCCCAGTGCTCTGATGGTGAAAGATCTGTCCTCTCCGAAGTGAAGTATGTGATTGTGGTTATTAGCAGTGCAGCTCAAAAGTTGTTCAAAGACCATGGTGACTAGAATTAGCATAAACATAGCTGTTTGGTGGCACAGGGTTCAAACAACCCTCTAAATATTGTGTCTTCAGAGCTACATGAATGAAAAAACTACAAAACTATTAATGGTCTATCCTGAGTCACAGTGGCTTGCTTGATCATCTTGGAAGGAGGAGAAACTGAAAAAGTTGAAATAAACCTGTATTGCCCTTTAGTGATAGGTCATGAAGTTGCCTAAGGGATGAGTCCTCGTGAGTTGCCTTTCAGATTCCTTCATCCTTAATAGAGTTAACACTGTAATTTACTAACACTGTAATTTGTTTCAGGGGAACTCTAGTACAACACTTTCCATCAATGTCTTTCCTAGAAGACTGAAGAGTATTTATGAGTAGAAAAGTGACAGCCCTACTCTCAGTTGTAGTAAGGCCTTAAAAAGATAAAAAGCAGTCTCCTGATGTTATCACCCACCTGGAAGGCTAGTTTTAGCTGGATAGCACCCTGAAGCAGGTGTGGCACAGCCATTTTTACTCTGAGGGAGTGAGGCCCTGACACAGGTTGCCCAGAGAATCTGTGGCAGTCTCATCTCTGGATGTATTCCAGGACAAGTTGGACAGGGCTTGGAGCAATGTGGCCTAGTGCAAGGTGTCCCTGCCCATGGTGGGACTGAAAGGGCTTTAAAGTCTCTTCCAGCTCAAACCATTCTAAGATGCATGAAGCTGGGCTGTAGACCAGAAGACAGGGATGGGATGGCCCGTCCCCTGTAGGTGCCCAATGAGGATCAGCATGAAAGCTTTCAGATATCTAGTCAGGTGATACGCCTTTCAGATATATGCAGCTATCTGGGTCAGTTTCATTATTCTTCCTCTGCACACTTAGAGTTTACTTCATTAACCAATATCCATTTTGTGATATTATAATTTCAGTGTTAAAACTGATCTGGTCCCTCCATTGCCTGTTACACGATCTTCAGATGTGAAACGTCCCAACATCCAGTTGGCTCATCAGGTTAGTAATTGTAAATCCTTTGCAATTTTCCTTATTTTGGAGGGAGAAGTGAGGATCTAGTGCTTTATTTAAATTAGGTCTTTGCTTTTCACTGAAAAGTAAAGCTGGCTCTGACTTTTTAGCAGCAGTATGACTTGAAATTTTGCATTGAGCTTATATTTACACTTTGTTTATATTTCAAAATCATGTAGTTCTGTAGTGTATACCCCTGTGAACATCTGTTACTGGAGAACTCTTTTCCAGCTTGAGTTTATTGAATCATTAAGACAATACCTTTCTTTTCACAGATTTTCAAAAGTTCTTAAAATATTCAAGTGGGCTTGTGATGCAGATGTAATCAAAACCTTTTTAGAGGTCTTCTTAGTGTTTTGTTGCTTGGGCTTGAAGCATTGCTTTTATTCCTTTTCCTTTTTCTTCCCTTCTCCCTCTCCCCACTAAATGTTCAAATTTTTTTTTAGGTTATTGACATCTAAAAAGGACAGAACAAGTATTTTTAAATGTAATCACTGTCTTTCATCATACATTATATGACCATATCACTCTTCTTTGGTATTTTTATTGAGCTTAAAATACGAGAAGCAAATTCTATTGAAAAGCACTTGCAGATGAGCATGCAAAAGGAAAACCAAGTCATGTAAGGCAGAATTCCAGATACCTGACTTCCAGTATCAGCCATCATGACTGTTCATCTTGCATGTGGATATACCAAAACTGCATGTTGATATTGTATGTAGTGTGGAAACTGCACAAAATACAACTAGCAAAACATACCCTATTTTATCTTGTAAGCTTGTTCAATTTTAAAATAGCGAACAGGTATTTTTTCACTTTAAGGCTAGCTACCACACTGCCTGTTCTCTGATAGGTATTAAGTTCAAGGATACTTCTATTCTTGTATGTAACGGAAACTGAAAAAGAGGAGGTGTCCTTGATGTTTCTGTAAGGACTTGCTCCAAGAGTGATCAGAAATTTGGTTTACTTAACGCTACGTAAATTTACATGCTTTGTAGAAATAGGTAACTTGTTCTACTCAAAATTTGCGTTGTCTTATTCCCATTCCTCTTCATTAGTATGTGGCTTAAATACATGCTTTGGAAGGAACTAATGTCAAAATGTTCAGTGTCTGCAAACACCTTTCTTTTCCCACTGCCCTAGGCCCCCTCACAGCAGTGGCCATTAATTCCTTGCTTGTAGTGTTTTGCTAAATATCAAATAATTAATCATGGCATTTCCTGAATGGGCAATACAGCACAGAGGGGCAGCAGCTGGCAGGAGGCAAGAGGGAGAAAACATTCTATTTGATCAAATAACTGTAGATTAATATTCTCAGTATGTGTGTATGTATGTAAATTGCTATATCCACAGCCTAAGGTTTTCATAGCAACAGTTGGCAAAACAGTGTTGAAATTCTCCAAAACTTTTTCAATGTGTTTAATTTATTCCTTTCAGAGGCAGAATGGATCTAAAGACAGTCTAATAGAAGAAATATCTCAACCCTCCAGTAATGTTGATGGAAAGCCCACCAGTAAGATCATAAAAACTGTACAGGTGTCACGCTTCAGGGTGGAGACTTGACTGGTGAATTGAAGATGGTGAATGGATTTTAGTCTTCAGGAACTGAGAATTTGTTTATGTGTGCAAGGGAAGGAATTGGAGTTGATGTGGTAGCCCTTTCTTCAGGACACTTGGAAGTGCAGCCTGCTTGCTGGGAAGATCAAGCAATACTTTTATCCCTAACTGGATATCACATTCCAGTGATGTGACTGATTGAGAAGAATCTGCCTGATAGACAACCAAAAAGAAAAGTCATAGTAAAACTGAGTGATCAGCAGTTACATTTCCAAAAAATGAACAAAAAAAGAAAAAGAAAAAAAAATTGCTGCAACAAAACAGCCTTGATGGTCTGCTTTGTAACTGAATAGCCTTGTTCCAAAAAGTGACTGTTAACTGACATGATCAGGATCAGAGGCTTCAAGATAAGTTAAACAGTCATATTTTGGTCAATTGTGCAATACAGTGTGATATGGGGAGAATTATATTCATTATTTTATGTGGGGATCAACTTATGTCCTGAGACATAAGGACTGGTAGCTCTTACAAGGTTTATTTTAGCCTAGCACAGTAACAAATGCTCATGTTGTTAGTACAAATTTTGAGTCAACCCATTTTAGCTTGAAAATAACAGTCTCTGTAACACTGTAGCACTGAGTTCCAGAGGTGATACAGACTTACTTTCCCTTGGCAGTTTGAAGTGTTCGAAATTTTGGATGTCCTTTTATACAGAGGGACTTTATGTTTAATTGAACATCCCATGTGATAAAAACACACTCACCAACTTAGAGCAAAGCACAGTGGGAACAAACTGGAGAATATGTACTGACCCACTGTATTAAGAACTGCTTAGTAAGGCACTTAAGTGCTGGTTAAATGAAACTTGTGGAGTAGTATTTAAGACAGCTAGGAAAAAGCTTTTTTTTTTTTTTTAGATTAGCAAAATCTGCCTTAATCTCTTTTCATATAACCAATCTGACACTTCTCTGAGCCATTTCTACTACATTAAAATGACAAAGGCAGTATTTCAGGTGTAATAACTACAATTTTTCTATTGTCATGGTAGGAATATTAAGTTTTAATGATGCTGCACATTGACTTGGTTATCTTCTAATATGAGTCTGAAGTGATGCCTGGCTCTTCTCTTGTCCTATTACTTTGTACAAATATGTGAAAGTCATTCTTCTACTCTCCATTTGTCCACAGTCAGCACATGGGTGACCCTTCTGGTGTTGCAAACATACTAAGAAGCTTAGCAAAATCTTTGTTTTGTGCAATTTTGCTAAGTGTAATCCTCAAACTAAATATTGAATTTGTTAAACAGCATTGTAAATGGCTGAAGTAGCTCATGTGCCTTTCTACATCTGTCCTCCTTACACTCAGATCCCATGACCTACAGTAATTTGCAGTGATCCCGTGTTCTAGCCCAGGCAACACCATACCAGGGAATAGCAGCCCTATCAGAAAAGCAATACTGTTTGAGAATTGCAATGAGCATAACCTATCTAAGTTACCCTTTACCAGAAGCATGGGTTTACTAATACACATTTTACATAACAAAAGTGATAAGTGAAAACTTGTATGATGTGTTTTATTTTCCACTTCATCTTTTGATTCTCTTATTGTTTCATGATCTGAGGAGGTCAGGTGGATGTTACTAACCAGAGTTCATGTATTCCTATCGCAGTATGGATTTGTCTGCAGGTTGGGAAATGCTACATCCTGCCAGAGAAGGCAGATTCACTTAATAAATACTTTTCTTTGATCATTTATTTTTGACAGTTCTGCTTCTTCAGTCTCAGTCAACAAATCTAAGGGAAGGCAAATGAAGCCCTGTGTGGTAAAAGTTCTGTTTTCATGGAAGTTCTTCAGAATTTTCTGAATTTACTAAAGATTTAATTCTCAGATATCGTTGGGCTTGACTTAAAGTGTTTGCTCAGTTTTTTCAGTCTATTAAATGGTTTTATTGTCATTGCTCCAACTTAAAGTGAACCCTTAGGATCTATGTACAACTTTGTGTCGCTGTCTCACAAGCGACAGTTAAAAAAAACCACAAGCAAAACAAAACAAAAAAACAAACAAAGCACCACCAAAACCCAACCAACCCCCAGAAAAAAACCACTGTAGCAAAATGGCTTAATCAAGAGTATGATAATCTTTTGGTAGACTACTGAAATATGACAAACCACATAAGAACTGGTTACAGTGTCTGCAATGAAAGCCACTCCATGTATGTTTGAGGAGGTGTTCCAAACTGGAGCATTATACACATGCTTGTAGTTTGCTGCTTTCTTAGTAATTACTATTAGTCTGAAATCCTTACTCAGGCACAGGCAAGTAGCACATATCTGTTTCAGTTTTGTGGTGTTATTATTTGAGAATTATCTGTACATAGTGTCCATATCTTGTCAATCTTCAAATACTGATCAAGAATTAAAAAAAAATTAAGGTTTATATCCAACCTTATGTTTACCTGTATGTTGTCATCTGCCTGTGGGCTTTTGTGTGTTATTGTTGGATACCATCAGCCAAGTGTGTGGCATTTTTTACTCACTCCACTACATCAGAAAATAGGCTTCTGACTAGCCTAATAGTTAAAGGTTTCAGTTCTCAAGTCACTGGAGAATTGTTTTGTAATCAAGCCAACTTTTTTACATTTAAATGAGAAATTTACAGAGAAAGTCCTGGATCTGAGTTGATGGTCTTCTCTCCAATGAGACTATGAAGGAAGCAGGTTTTAGCAAGTCTAATGCCAGTCTGGGGCAGTACAATAGTTTTGTAACCATTAAAGAAAGACAGTATATAAAGCCTGTATTACACATTGTCTGTGCCAAAACAAGACAAAACTTGGGACAAGGACATCACTGTCAGCTAATAGTAGAGAAAAGGAAATTTCTTCCATATGTGTGAGCCTCCCTTCCCTTCAAGCTTCTTCTCCTCAGTCATTTGAGGAAAGGCACCTTTTCTTGTGATCTTTTTATTTTGTGAGAGACACCTACAAGTGATCGATCACTAAAAGCACTTACTGTGTCATAGCTATGCTTTGTAGATCTAAACCAGCCCTATATGTTTAAGTGACTGGCTTCTTACAGCTCTGAGCTACACCTTGCCCTTTCCACTGTTGCTACCCTTCCCCAGCTCTCTTGGGGCTTTCAGTGCCTAGAGGAAGTTGTACTTTTAGATCTGGAGTTTGGATGCCAGTCCAAAATGGTGGTACCTTCTAATGAGTCAGACAAAGCGTACCCTGGGGTTGGATGCCACACAGACCTCTCCTCACTTGGACAAAGGACTGATATTTGAGACATACTCATCCTAATTCTGCTTAATTTTTCTCAGGCCAACAATTTTAACTTTGTGCCTCTGCATTTACCTCTGTAAGTGCTAAGCATTGGTAAGTTATAGAATTCGCTCACCTACTAATTAGCAACAACTATAACGTAGATACACCTTTTATGAAACACATATTTTATAGAATAAAAAGGGCTTACTAGTCACACCACAAAAGCATTTCTGTATATCCCATATTGGTTCCTTTGCTTAGTTAGCTGGTTTCTTTCAGAAGGAGCTTGCCTTGACCTGTTGTTTTCTACACTGCACCTCTTTACCAGTATCGTTTGCAACTTGCATTCTAATCAAGCTCATTATATCAAAGATGTGGTTGGAAAAAAAAGGAAGCCACTACCATTTAAAGCTGCCAAATCCATTAGCTCTATACAGGTTAATACTGAACTGAATAAATACCATGTTTTCTTTTGGGAAGGTCTGTTTAATTTGAAACTCCCTCGAAAGGTGTTTGAAAACAACATACATAAACATATCAATGTGATGCATATGTTCTATGTACGATAAGTATTCATGAAGCAACTGTGTGTTTTACTTTAAACCGAGTTTGATAGATGGCTGTGTCAATACTTGTGTCCAGGTTATTTAAAAGTCAAGTAAAACTTGAATTTTTAGGGCATTCCATGGTTGCCTGTGTGTCTTATTTACATTACACAAAGGCACAAAGCCTTCAGAAACACAGATTCATTTGACATCACCATCTGGTAAAAACAGGTGTGGTACCAATTAAAATCCACTTGAGGATACAGCTTGTCCAGATTAAGTATTTTTCATCATAGCTTGAAGTTGTCAGCCCAAGTTTTGTGTTTATTTCCAGTGTGTATCCATGCTACAGTTTCCTTTCTTACCTTAAAATCACCAGAGAAGCAACAGCAGACCATGGAAGCTGTCAAACCAAACACACAGACAACTCTCTTCTTAAGGTGCCTGTTTTCTCTGTATTTGTCTCCTGAATAAGAGTTGTGGTAGTTGGCCTTGGCTGGACACCAGGTGCCCACCAAGCTGCTCCATCACTGCCACTCCTTAGGAAGATGGGGGAGGGGAGAGACAAGCAGATATTAAGAAAACCTTGTGGGTCAAGACAAAAGCAGTAGTAAAGCAAAAGTAAAGAGGGGAAAAAAAAAAGAAAAAACCCCAAACAAACCCATTGGAATGGCCTGCCCAGAGAGGTGCTGGATTCCCCATCCTGGAGGTTTTTAAACTGAGATTGGCCGTGGCACTGAGTGCCATGATCTGGTAAAGGGACTGGAGTTGGACCAAGGGTTGGACTTGATGATCTCGGAGGTCTTTTCCAGCCCAATCCATTCTATGATTCTATGAAATAAAAATCCAACAAACAAACCCAAAAGATTTACTTCCTATTTCCCATCAGCACATGACATCCACCCATCTCCTGGGAATCGGGGCTTCAGAACACAGAGTAGATTGCTCCAGAATACAAACATCATAAAAATTAACACTACCCCACCTTCCTTATCCTTTTGCTTTTATTGCTGAGCAGATTGTTGTGGTTTGGAATATTCCTTTGGTTGGTTGTACAGACCAAGATCTTTTCCCCTCCCAAGATTTTGCCCACTTCCAGCCTACTGAGTGAGAGACGGAATGCTGAAGACAGCCTTGATGCTGTAGCCAAAGCACTGGTTATCAACACATTTCTGGCTACCAATACAGAACAAAGCACTGCAAGGGCTGCTGTGAGGAAAATTAACTCCCTCTCAACCAGACCCAGTAGAATAGTGAAAAAAACCACGACTCTCCCAGCTGGTCACTATGTAAATGATACACTTTACTTGCTGCAATGTTAATATCTCAAAACCAGCCACAACCATGCATGTATTTTCTCTGCAAGGCTACCAGAATGTACTTCATGTTCTTCATATACTCACACCATTAAATTTACAATTGAGCCCCTTTGCTGCGTAAAAAGGGCAAGGAGTTTATGTTCAAGAGTGCCCCTACAGGCCACCCACTGGCAGACTTTTCATTTATTTGGCCTTAATCTTAGGTGCAGTGAGTTAAAAGACCAAGGAATGTGGAGTTTTCTCTCTGTGCACACCTCTCAAAAGAGTTCTGATTAGCAGCTTCTGTATAAAGAGCCCTCTTCCAAGAGAGGAAGGTAACAGAAACAGAGGTTGGTACAACACCAACCTAGTGCACAGATCTTTGTTCCCTTCCTCTCTTAAACCACCTCAGGACCTGCCCTCCCTTATACTTTTTAATACTACCAGCTCCAGCAGTTGGTCAGACATTTTGTTCAGGTAAAACATAGGAAGAAGAAAAAGAAGTAGTTAATGTTTTATTCAAGGGTACAATCCAGTTAACCACTCATACAAAATAAAAGGCAGCCCTAATGGTTACCACAATTCATGTTCACCAGAATTTCTATTTTAGCAACCTGTGACCCTTACACCCACCCATTTCTCCCTCTAACTTACTTTTTCTCATTTTTCATCCCACCATGAAACCTGTATTACACACTGAAGCTTAAGGTTCTACATTTTTTTCCTCTTGAAAGGTAATTAACATTTTAGATAGCCATCATCAAAACCTGGCACAAGTTGTTACCCTTGAGAGGTTGTTTTGGGGGTTGTTTTTCTTTATAAAAGTCTTAAAAGGTATTTCTGTCAGCCTTATACTTCAAGAACAAAGACCCATGAGCAAAACTCCTGAACAGATGGTATCTTCAGGGAATGTAATCCCTAATAGAATCCATAAACTTTCAAGTGCATCCAATAATTACATGCTGGATCACTAAAAATTAACTACCCTTGTCTAAACCTCCTTTCCTCTTTACAAACCAAAAATGAACTTACACTTAGTAATGTGCTTACATTCAATACTGAAAAATGAGACATTGAAAGATACACCACTTAAGCATTTGCTGTTCTGATAAAATTGATGTTAAGTCTTCCTAAAAAAAGCAGCACTTCCAGTTGTTATCTCAAAGAGTATTTCACTCTACTTGAAGTTTAATTGAAGTACCATATTACACAGCGATCAAGGTGATAATAAACAAAGGCTGCAGCTTTCCATGTAAAAGAGACACCTTCCCTGCTATTTTTAAACCCAGATTTGCTGCATTTAAATTTCTACTTTTGCTCACCACAATACAAATCCCAGCTAACCCTCTCTCTGAGTACTGTAGAAGACCACGGTTTTAGTGGTCACATCCCAAACACTTGGCAGCTCGTAGGGTTTGTTTAGTCCAAAAGGTTGCACTGGTATCCCAACAATAACTTGGAGGAAGTCAGAACCATCAAACAGAAACAACTGCTATTACAGCTTGGGAAAGACAGAAATTCTGGGGACAGAAACATAAATCTTTAAATTTTTGTCTACATAAACATTACCAGACATTGCCCCAGTACAGTTAAATGTGCCTTGTATCACTACATGGAGGCTTAATAGTCCATCTTTTCAAAATGTTTCTGTTTCTTATGGAGTAGTGTCGCACAGCCAGCCAGTGGTCTCAGGCTGGTTGAACCATCCTTCCTAGGGAAAAAAAGTAAACACAGTGTGAGACTGGACACATGTAGCAAAGCTGTTTTCAGTAACATCCTCTAGAACCATGAGACTGATACAAAATTACAAGGGTCAGGTTTCCCCCCTCATCCCTTTGCCAAAAAACGCAAAAAGCTGAAGTGTGCAAATCAAATTTTTAAAAAGCCTGCCTGCCATGGAAGCACTTCACCCACCTAAGCAAGATTTCATATTCTGTTTACAAACTGGTGGTAGTAATAAAATAACACTTTGTGGATGATGGGATTCAACAGAATGTTTTGTTGTACTACTCACGCACACAACATGACTGCGACGTATTATATGGCAGTTTGAGAGGACACTAAGACACTAACAGGCAAGATTCTGTAATTTTATGTTGAAAAACAAGCAGCAGCCCTGTTACTAGATACATTAATAATAATGGCTTACACATACATTTCTTTTCCCAGTGTCCAAAAGGCTCATACAAAGAGTGCCCACCCTACTCCTCAGCCTTGCAAAAAATTCCCAGTGTCTGTGGTGCTAAAGGTCTGCATGGACTTCACAGGTTCATTTGCTATCAGCAGCAGTGGTAAAGCATTAAGCATGTCTGTGTTTTAAATGTTGCTCAAGTCAATTTTGACATTTCATTGCATGAAACTTTGTAATGCCACTATTTTCAAGAGCATTGAAGGAGTTTCGTTACTTCCCTGAAGATTTCTGTTACGTTTTTTCCTGAAAAAAAACGCCACAAAACCCACCAAAACCAGTGATGTAGTACCGGATCATTCTCACATCACATTTCCAGTACTCACCACAAGGTTCCTGGCTTCAAAGAGCTGGATGACTTGCTGTGTACTTGGGTATGGAGGTTACACAAACCATAGTCTCAGCAGTGAAGAAATGTTTTATAATGCATGCAATTTTTATTAATGCCATGTTGGTACTACTGCATTTTGCCCTGATTTGCACGACTCAACTTTTCAATAGTGCTGTTTTTAACAAGATTTTACAGTGAAACATCATTTGCATGTAAGATTCCAAGTTTTCCTGTTTTGCCAGTCTTTTAACTTTAATCAGTCCTTGTGTTCTAAACTGCTTCACAGTACCACCTCTCCAAAACACACATGAAAAAGCACAGGCTTCTCTTGGACACACTGGCAGCCACATATTGCTTTAATAAGCCACTCACACTAAACCTCTGACTTTAAGGTTTCCACTTTTGTTGATGAGAGCATAGCCATGACGCTGATCTCACTCTCACTGTTTCGATTCTGATTTCTTCTGAAAAGGCACTCTGACAAACTTCTTTTTCAACAGAATCATAGAATCATAGAATCAATTGGGTTGGAAAAGACCTCCGAGATCATCAAGTCCAACCCTTGGTCCAACTCCAGTCCATTTACCAGATCGGCCAATCTCAGTTTAAAAATCTCCAGGGATGGTGAATCCACCCCCTCTCTGGGCAGCCCATTCCAATGCCTGAGCACTCTCTCTGCAAAGAATTTTTTTCTGATATCCAACTTAAATTTCCCCTGGCAGAGCTTGAGCCCGTGCCCCCTTGTCCTATTGCTGAGTGCCTGGGAGAAGAGACCAGCCCCCACCTGGCCAGAACTTCCCTTCAGGTAGTTCTAGACAGTGCTGAGGTCACCTCTGAGCCTCCTCTTCTCCAAGCTAAACACCCCCAGCTCCCTCAGCCTCTCCCCACAGGGCTTGTGCTCCAGTCCCTTCACCAGCCTTGTTGCTCTTCTCTGGACTCGCTCCAGCACCTCAATATCCTTTCTGAACTGAGGGGCCCAGAACTGAACACAGTACTCAAGGTGTGGCCTCCCCAACACAGAGTACAGGGGAAGGATCACTTCCCTGGTCCTGCTGGCCACGCTATTTATGATCCAGGCCTGGATCACATTGGCCTTCTTGGCCACCTGGGCACACTGTTGGCTCATGTTGAGCTTCCTGTCAATTAGTACCCCCAGGTCCCTTTCTGCCTGGCTGCTCTCCAGCCACTCTGTGCCCAGCCTGGAGCGCTGCAGGGGGTTGGTGTGGCCAAAGGGCAGGACCTGGCTTCATTGTAAAAGCAGGCTGAAGAAGAGAGTTGCACAAGATATTGTTACTTACCCTAGGAGGCAAATTGCAGGACAGCTCAGTGCAATCAGCACTTTGCAGCTTTTTCCTACATGTCCTTCTCATGCTCAGAGGCTTTCATCACACAGCACAATCTCCAGGAGCTCTTGAACTTCCAGCAAAGCACACCAGAACTCTGTGAGAAGCATTCACAACTTTAAAGATTCTGGCAGGAATCTGGCAATATTAAAGGATACTTTACACTTCACAAGTGCATCAGGGTTAAATCTCTTTATGCTGTTCTTATGCTAGACATAAATAACAAACCCAAAAATCCACAAAAGCAAAACACATTTTTTCATCATTAAAGAATTTCATCTTCTCTGTAGCTGAGTATTCTTTAGCTGTAGGTATCTTTTTACAACAGGAACTAGAGGCCACTGCAGGAGTCTAGAAAGTTTTGTACTAATTACTTGTAGAGGTAAGAACTCATGATAGACAGGACAGCTAAACAATGCTAAAAGTAGCCATTACAATTTTAGTTTTTCCTCTTTAAATAACTATCGAATTCTCCATTTTAAAAGACTGAACTATAAAATCTACTACGTAGCTACTCAACCATAGAGTTTTTATAGGTCAGTGGTTACTTTTTTTACATTTTTCTTTTGTCCTTGCAAAAACTGGGAGAAGAAAGGTAAATAACCAGCTTCTTAAATCAGTTTGAGCAAGAATTCCTGTTTGCCTTTTTTGACACCACATTCACTCTGGGCAGGAATGAATGGGCAACACAAAGGCCAAAATGTAAGCATTAGAACTGATCACCTCTTCAAAAAGAAATTTGTAGCACATGAAAAAGAACAATTAATTAATTGCAAAATGCTTAAAAATTCACAAATAACATTTTATAAAGAGCAGACACTTAACAGTAAAAGCTAAGCACACCGTGCTCTTGGGATATATTTTGGTCACGTTGGTGCTTCCTCAGGCCCTCGACAGACTTCCACTGGTGTCATCTGGAAAAACAAGAGGGAGAGCACACATTACTGGGAAGGGCGACAGAGATACACGAACAGTACGAGGGGTCTAACAAGACATACTTGAAATAATTGCCCGGTTTGCAATCCCACGGCCATAGTCGAAGGTTGCAGATTGATTTCCACCGCTGCTCCAGCTCCCTCTGCTCCCGCCGCGAGACTGAGAGTCGGCCCCGCCGCTCCCGCCGTGCCTCGGGGGGCTGAACCATTACTCCCTAAAGGGAGGGAGAGGACGCCGTGCGATGCAGTCTGATCCCGCACCTTAGAGGCCGCACACTGAGTCTGCCGCAGACGAAAGGCTACAGCGAGCTAATCCAAGCAGGGGGAAATTCTGACCGGCGAATCTGCCAGGGAAAGGCTCTGAGCCGCGAGGCAGCACCGGCCGGAGACACCCGCGAGAACGCGGCGATGGAGGCGCCCCACGGAGAGGGGAGGGTGTCCCGCAACCTCGGCGCGTGCGCATGCGCAGTGCTGCCCCCGGCCGCGGTGAGAGCGGGACGGTTCGCCGTAGTCGCGGCGCTCCCTTTTCTTGTGTGGAAGTTCCCGGTATTCCCTGTTCCCTCGTCCGTAAGGGGCTGCTGAGGGGAAGTTCCCCGTGTTCCCTGTGCCCTTGTGGAAGTTCTCGGTGTTCCGAGTGCCCCTGTGGGGGTCACATCGTGGTGAGGTGACCGCACCGCAAAACATCCTCATCAGGTCGTGTCGCCTCACACGTCGTCTGTCCCTAGGCTGGATTTTCTCGCTGTTTGTTAGATAACTTCTAAATAAAATTGCTCAATACAAAACCCGGCAACACCCCCCCCCCCGCAAAACTTTTTGCTTTAAGAATTGCGTAAGATCCCATCACACGAATAAATACGCATTAGGTGGGCGGAGAATATGTATTAGATAGGCGGGTTCGTGTAATTACTGTAGAAAAGCTGTAACAAATGTGCAAGTGGAGAGAATGATTCATTAGCGGCCTCGATAGAGAGGGGAAAAGACAAATATGAGAGAAAGTTAAGGGGCAAGCAAATTTTGCCACTTAAAACTCCTAGAGAAGCCACATACTTTGACAGTGCAGCATTAGTTTGCTTTACAGTAATTAGTTTTTGTTCTTTATGCTTAGACATGTCTCTAAAACAGAGTTTATTAGTGCTCTACTTTGGGCAAAACTAATGTCAACATTAATTTTAAGCAGATTGACCTTCAATAGCTTTGACTTCCTGTTTCCTACATGAAGAAGATTGTCTGAGGCATTTCCTCAAGCCAAACTTATGCATAAAGGTCAGCACTTTGAGTAAAGTGATATAATACACAAGTAAGTAGATCTTGCGGAGGACACAGCTGAGGTTGTTGCTGGCAGTGAACCCAGTAAATCAGTGGAGATCTGTTACTCTGTGTTGCTGATACAATCAAGTGTTGATTTGCAGCTCAGGGACAGCTGCCTGGTCAGGAGTTTAAGTCAAATATAGTTAGTCCAGGTTTTGATTCTGTAACATTCACTTTGATTATGTAAGTGAATGTTACAGTGAAGAAAAAACTTTAGATGTTTGTGACATTTATTGTTTGTGCCTGGGGACACAGGAGGACTTGAACAGCTACATAAGAAATCATTCTACCTATAAAACACTAGCTGACTATATGAAAAATACGGTCATTTCAAGTGTTCCCAAAAGCTGTTACTGAATCACAGCTAGAAAATGTTTGGAAGGGACCTGCTAGTCCAGACCCTGGGCATGGGCAACTTTCATTAGGTCAGATTTCATAAAGTCAATCCCAGCTGTTTTGAACACTTCCAATAATGGAGCATCCACAGCTTTTCTGGGCAGCATGATTCGGGGTCTCACTACCCTGAGCATAAAGAATTTCTCGATTAAGTCCTGTCTAAATATTTCCTCTTTTAGTTTCAAAACCTTATCACGTTCTGTCACTACATGCCCTGATAAAAAGCCTCTCTGTGTCTGAAAGGCTGCTATAAAGACTCCCTGGAGCCTTCTCTTTTCCAGACTGAACAACCCCAAGTCTCAGCCTTTCTTCACTGCAGAGGTGTTCCAGACCTCTGACTGTTTTCACTGCCCTCCACTGGACTCTCTCCACCAGATCCTTGTCTTTTCTGTGCTGGGGACCTCAGAGCTGGATGCAGCACTCTAGGTGGGTCTCACCAGAGCAGAGTGGAGGGACAGAATCCCCTCTCTCAACCTGCTGCCCACAATGCTTTGGATGCAGCCAAGGACATGATTGGCTTTTTTGGGCCTGCAATTTTTTCACTCACCAGGATCCCCGAGTCCTTCTCCATAGGGCTGCCCTGAATCCATCATTCCCCAGTCTCTGCTGATACTGAGGATTGCCTGTACCTGGGTGCAGAACCTTGGACTTGCCCTTGTTAAAGTTGAGAAGGCTCTCCTAAAACACTCAATCCTGTCAAGGCTTCTCTGAATATAATCACTTCCCTCAAGCCTTTCACCTTGGCATCACCTGCAAACTTGCTGGAACAATCAGATACAACAAGAAAACTGTGATCAAAGGGCTTTTCATATGGCAAGCATGGATTAGGGACACTGGTCACACATCCCATGGTTCTCTCCCTACTGAACAACTTGTAAGATGGTAAAAATAATCACTGGAATGCTTTTGAAAGGACAGGAGATGATACTACATTGCTGGATTTATTTTCTGTTTCAATTTGATTGATTAATCCCAGTCAGGATTAGAATTTTTCTGAAAGTGGTAACATAATTCAAAAAGGAATGACTTCATGTGGCCTCTGTTCTAGATGATCACAGTGATTCTGAATTCCTCATCTCTGAATCAGTGATCATTTTATTTGTTATAGTTGTCCTCATGAAACCAGGACATGCTAAATTGAAGGCATAACTAACAACAATTCTTAGTTATCTAGTGGATAAAAACACCCTCTTGAGCTGGAAACAGATACCTTACTGCCTCATTTAAATATCTGAGAGCTCTAGCAGAAGGTGCTCCTGAAGTCGTGTTTAGACAGGTCAGGACATTGCTGTCTGTTTTCAGATTATTTATTGGACAGAATCATGGAATCAATTGGGTGGGAAAAGACCTCCAAGATCATCAAGTCCAACCCTTGATCCAATTCCAGTCCCTTTATCAGATCATGGCACTCAGTGCCATGGCCAATCTCAGTTTAAAAACCTCCAGGGATGGGAAATCCACCCCCTCTCTGGGCAGCCCATTCCAATGCCTGAGCACTCTCTCTGCAAAGAATTTTTTCCTGATCTCCAACTTAAATTTCCCCTGGCAGAGCTTGAGCCTGTGCCCCCTTGTCCTATTGCTGAGTGCCTGGGAGAAGAGACCAACCCCCACCTGGCCAGAACTTCCCTTCAGGTAGTTCTAGACAGTGCTGAGGTCACCTCTGAGCCTCCTCTTCTCCAGGCTGAACAGGCCCAGCTCCCTCAGCCTCTCCCCACAGCACTTGTGCTCCAGTCCCTTCTCCAGCCTCGTTGCTCTTCTCTGGCTCCACTCCAGCCTCTCAATCTCTCTCCTGAACTGAGGGGCCCAGAACTGAACACAGTACTCAAGGTGTGGCCTCCCCAACACAGAGTACAGGGAAGGGTCACTGCCCTGGGCCTGCTGGCCATCCTAGTTTTGATCCAGGCCAGGATCCCATTGGCTTTCTTGGCCACACTGTTGGCTCATGTTGAGCTTCCTGTCAATCAGTCCCCCCAGGTCTGTCAATTTAGCCCTGCAGTGATTAAGACCTAAAAGCGTACCTACTTAGTGAAAGATGGGAGGCACTCAGCCTTTGACTTTGACGTTAATGGTGAGACTGTTTTTTTCCTGTTTGGTTTCCTAAACACGTAATCAATGATCTAATCACAGAAATTGTTTTGCTTTGTGTCAGTTGGCGATATTTTTTAAGTTGGTTTCAGCCAAATTTGCCAAAGAGTTAAGAATATTGAGTTTTTGAAGGTTTTCTGAAAAATCGTCATCTGGCAAGCCCAAAGTGGTAAGTGTTTCTCAAATCGATAAATCATGGGAGGGAGCAGTGGCAATGTCTGACTAACTGATATATACATACTTCTCCATAATTTTCTTTTAAATCCATAAAACCACCTTGCAAGTGGCACTGCAATCTTCCAGCAGCAAGGTACCTGTATCTCTAAGTACGTGTGGACAGGATTTGTGTTTCCTGGCTCCAGTAAGCTACTTGGAACCACTGAATTGGTATTACCAGCTACCTAAACCGAGATTTCCCCTTTCTGTTAAAATATTGTTGAGCACTTCCTGAGCATGCGTAACAGGCCTTTTCTTATCACTGGAGTATTTTTTCAGACCTGAGAATGAGAAATTAGTACTGAAAGAGCCTATTTAGGCTTTTGATGGCATTGGCTTTAGTTCTAAAGTACAGCACATCAGTAGTAATCTCTTAATTAGTTCTTATTTTCCATTTTCAAAGTTTGGTTCAACAACTGGCAACTGATATCCTTAGAAAAGGGTTCCCCCTTCCCACCACTCCCTGAGAAATACAGTGTCAAATCAACTTAGTTTTTTATGAATTTACCACCACATGCAAGGGAGACTTAGGTTCAATATTTAGTCTCACTCTGCAAGGATGGTGTAGTAGAAACAGTTCTGGCTCCTCATCCTTTCCAGTAGTCATTGCTTTTCTGGGAACGCTAACAAGCAGTCAAAATTTGGATCTCTAATAAACATCTTGTTTTGTTCCACTGTCTCTGGGTGTGTCCTTAGTTTTCCTGAGCGAATTCCAACACTCACTGGTAAGGCTAAAATTCCCTGTTGTGCTTTCTTCAGCAAGAAAACCAATTCCTGCCCTTCCTGGCTTGTGGCCTCTTGTTTCTGTTCCGAACATCAATTAAATGCTCCGCAAGTTTTGTCAGTGCCGGTATTTGAGGCAGCATGTCACAAAACAGGTCACCGAAATGGTCAGGACTCCTTAAACATAAGTGATTTGGCTTCAGGCACACGAAAATGTGCAAAAGAGGAAAGTAAAATAAACAAAAATAGGTAAATACAGCCTGAGCAGTCAAGAAAAGGTAAATATTTGTGCTTTGTTTTAAGATGTGTGTTGCATAGAAAGCTTGCAGATCCACATATTGTTTTCTCCTCATATAGAATAAGGGGCTGCTGTACATACAGTGTTTTAATGGTGTTATAGGAAATCCTAACACAGGATGATTAAGAGAGAGCACCGTGAAATGTCTCTAAAGTGATTTGTGAGCGGTGAGTCAATGTGATATTTTTCCTGCTCTGCTGTGTTCAGTGATTTGGAGCCCTTTCAGTGTCAGGCTTCCTTTAAGCCCTCGCTGAATTCCCACTATATCTGCAGGGTGTGATTTCCTCGGCTTTTTGTCTGCTTCATTTCTTGGCGTCTTGTTTTCCTGCAACCCACCAGAGGTCAGTGTAATGCTAAGAATGACGAGGAATAGGTCCAGGACAATAATGCTAAATTTCTGGTTGTTGCTAGGATTTTAGAAATTATTTAACTGTAGCAGAGACCTCCCTAGCAGCGAACCTCACCTTTTGTCAGTTCCAGATGAATTAGGGAAAGGATATTAAACCAGCAATAGGTCACTGTGTCGATGGTGAGATTGTTAGAGGCTGATAAACCTGCAGAAGCATTAAACTTGATACATCTTTCAAAGGGTGCTAACATCAATTAGCAGCCTTTCAGAGAGCCAAAGAAACAGCCCAGTCTTGTTAAGCTCTTGTCTCTGTGGCTCCGTGTGCTAACACGCGTATTTGCAGTTTGAATGAAAAAGTTTGATATTCAGTTTTTCACCTTGTATTCAGTTCTATAATCTTGTATTGTGAGGCAGGATGAGCAAATTCTCAGGATTTGTGCCTTTGTAATTTAACATGTTCTTACCATTTTTAACAATTTTCCATGGAAGAGAAGCTTTCCTGACTTTTAGGTTCCCTTTTTCCTTATTCTTATTATGTTTTCCTATGCTTGTTAGGAAATAATCCCACCCGTTTTGAGGTAGAATGCCTGGTTATAGCATACAAAATTCCAGCTGAGTCTGCATTACTGGCTTCTACAGAAGTATTGCATTATTTTTATTATTGTCCCATCTCTCATTCATTAATGGAATTCAGTGTTTTATAACAGCATCTGTTAATTGAATAAAGGTTTTCACCAGACTCCAGTGTCATGTGAATTTCCTTCAGAAATTATAACATTAATTGGAAATACTTTAGGAAACTTAGCATAAAGCCTTTTCTCCCCCTTTTTTTTTCTTTAATTTGTCATTACTGAATTTCTTTGCCATTTTATTTGCCTATTCCAATGAGTTTTGCAGACCCTTTGGAAGTTCCTTTCAGCTTCTGTTGTTAGTCTTAATAACTAAGTATGTTTAATAACTAAGTATATTTAGTTATAATACCCAGTGAAACATTTAGTACTTTAAGAATTCTGTTAAATGTGTAGGAATTTTTTTCCCCAGAAACTTCTGTAGTCACTCTGTATCATAGGTCTTCATCTGATGTATTGCATTTGGAGCTTGTTTCTTACAATGAAGGGTTTTCCCTACCTGTTCTGTGATCACTTTCACTACTAAAAAGACAATGGACTAGGTTATCTTGGATGACAAAAGAATATTTTGAGCAAGTCTCTTCTCGCTGTGATGTTAATCCACCAGTTGACTGTATTTTGTATTACTTCTAGACTGAATATTTGGTAGAAACAAAGACAAGAAACATCTAATCCAGCCCAGGCAAATCTGTTAGTAAACCAGATTTTCATGCACTCTGAGCATCCCCAAAAGAGGACTCATTTACTAATGTGTGAATCTGGGCACCAGTGATGACAGAATGCTCCCTTAAATATACTTTTAGGATAACATGTTTCCATTCTTATGTGAACAATTCTTAAAATTATCGAAAGACTCTCAGAAAGTCAGTATGAGAATTGCTTGGTGCAGAGATCTGAACAGTAGCATATATTCAATTCATTTGAATTAAGAGGAAAGCTTGAAACTGGTACAGGGAAATGACATGTTAGTCCTTGGCATAATGTCCACAATTCTGCTGAGCAGTCTGATGTGAGTTGCTCAGCTGCTCTGTGGAGCTGGTAGAAGAACCTGCCCCAGCTTCTGGTTGTGAGGATTTGTCCTTTGTTAAGACAAAGGATTGATAATTTCTGTGTAGGTCAACTGATCCGTTTCAGAGCAATGTGTTTTGTGTGTTTGTTGGCACCGTCTTGCACTGTATATGGTATATACACTACACTTGTTTTGGAACAGTTAACTCTAGTTCCTGATACACTCCAACATTCTAGAAAAAGATTTTATTTTCAAAACATTAGTTAATGTAAACATACACCTACTCATTCTTGCCATCACTGTTGCGGCTTTGAAGTGTTTGTTTGTTGTTGAGAAGTTCAATCAAACACGGCATAAACATGATAACTGTTTGTTTCTCTAAACTACCACCATTGGTAGTGGTAGTGCTGGTAGTCTTTTAGTGTGATTTGTGAAGGTGATGGTTTGTGAACTTCTTCCTACAGCAGTTTAGTCTTATTATGGCACTTCTCATGGCAGCCAGGAGTAGAGTGTTCAGTTAATTTGACACTGGGCACATTTGAATTTGGCTTCTAGGTTTTGTTTGACTAATTTTTTTCAGCTTTCTTGAAGGTTCTTCCAGTCCTGTGGAAATGAGCAGGACAATACTGAGGAAAATTACAGTAACTGCTTTTCTTCAGGGTGTGTTCTGTTCACTGATTCCCTTAGACAAGTCACACTCTCTGCTTGTTTCTTCCCTGTTCTTCAATTTCAGGTGAAAAGGGGTGGAAGAGATCCCACATTTGCTGTGTGCAGAAAAGGGCTTGCTTATTCTTGTCCGGGCAGTCCCGTGGTGTAATGGAGAGCAGTCCAGACTCTGAATCCCAAGGACCTGAGTTTGAGTCTCAGTGGAACTGTCCCGTGGCAGTTCAATCCCTCCCTGCCATCCCATGCCGTCAGATCTGGGATGCTCAGCAGGGTCAGCCCCGGTCAGTACCTGAGGCTGTGACAGTCCCGAGTACTTCCCTGTCACTGTCCAAGCTCGCTTGGCCATGGCAAATGGACCCTTAGGAGTTAAATGGTGGGGCCAGTTCTGTGCACGCTGAGCCTCACCTAAAAAATCCACTGTGCAGGCTGGAAGGGAACGTGGGGAGAGCCCTGCTCAAATCTGTGTTCCCGAAGTCTGGCCATACATGCATACATATTCACGTCCAGATAATCAGGAGAAGGTGAGTGGGTACTCACATTACTGGTAGGTTTTATTGGCAGTTGTGTTCCATAACCACAGCTGCTCTGGCTTTGTAAGGATGTAGCACGAGTGTTGCAGAGCGATGTAGCACTGTTCTGCTTAGGTTTAAGAAGTTGTAACAATTTCCCTGTACTGATTGTGCAGCCAGCACTTCTGACACCGAAAAGGCTGGTGGCAAGTCATTACTTTAAGAGCTGCTATCTATACACAAAATGATATTCCTTGAAAATCATCATGTCTCTGAGTCACTGAAAAGCAAGGGAACTGAAAGCACAGAGATATGCTGACAAACACAGAGTTTCTGGTAAAAGGAGTATTTAAAAATGGCCAAGTCAGAAAACAACTTCACGTCTTTCATCTAGCCGTTTCTGTAGTGTTCAGACATTTCCATTCTGTGCCCCATTAGAAGTTCCTGCTCCTGATGTGGTTAAAAATTACCTAATTTAAACCAATAAGGAAAGAAATGGTACCCTTTTAAATCTAGAATATTTCAACACTTATCTTGGTCCCTTCCAACTCAGAATATTCTGTGCCTGTTTCAAGTGAAATGCTTGCTTGATGACCAGCTTTGCTAGTCAGTGAGCAGTGTTTTTTTTCCCTAAAGGTAGCAATGAGCCTTACTTATCCCTAACCAGAAAAAGCAGCTATGCATATGGTGCAGTTCTCTTCTGTTTATGTGGTGGACATGATGCTTCCTAGAAATCTGGAATGAATCAGTGACACTTCTTGAGGGATTCTTTGAAAGGAGGCAGCTACGTGCAAGCTGAAGATGATGTGACAATTCGTGCTTTTTGTGACCTGCTTTCACAGAACCCTCAGAAAAGAGGACAAGGCTGGAGAAAATGCTTTTGGAGAAATTGCTTGCTGCAAAGAGCCCACAGAACAGGAAATCACTTCAGTCCATACATTTTGTTCCTTCATTTTCTCTCTCCTTCTTCTGCCATACACCTCTATAGTATTATTTGATGATCATTGATCTTTCACTTGGTTCAGTATATTTTAATAAGTTCTTTCTGTGTAGGATGTAAAATTCCAGGATATTTTTATTCTTAACTGACAACACTGTGGGATTCAAAAAGGGAAAAATTCAATTGTGATGCTGTGCAATAGTTGAGAAATAATGCTATCTGCAGCTGACAATATGCAGAATTAATGTTATTTTACACTAAAGCTGCTCATTAACCCTCACTATTGTAGTTTCACTGGAGAAATGTGTTGGCTTGACATAGGCTAAGATAATCAGAGCTTTTCTTTCATTCTGTGATTGCACATCCTCTTTAATTAGGAAATTGCAGACTAGAAGATCCTTTCAGGCTGCAATAAGAAAAATGTTGGTATTAATCTACAATATTTGTCCCATTCACTAAGAGCAATTCTGAGCTATGAATTATAAATGATAAATTATACATTATGGTATTCATTTGTACTGGAACACAAATAAGTTTTCAGTTCTTGGCCCATGCATATTAAAACCTCCATAACTTAATTCACCATGAAAATGGGATACAAGTTTTCACTTCTCCTTGAGAAGTTTCACTTAGTCTAGAGCAGCTGCTGGTCACAGGTGTCCATTATATAGAAGTTTGTGTTCAGGGACTGGTGAGGACATACCCAGCTGCAATTGCAGCTGTGCACATTGATTGCATGAGGCTAAGCCAGCTGAGGAACTAGATACCTCAAATACTCTGCCTCCTTGCAGATATGCCTCCTTCCTGGGGTAAATACAATGTCAAAACTCTGGAAAGGAAGAGTAACACTTGTAGTCTTCCTATTGACCCTTAGAAGCACCACGTGTTGGTTTGATTTTTTTAAAATTTTTTTTCCAGGTGCTCACTCTGAGTTATTTAACTCTCCCTGTGCAGGGTAGAGAGAGACAGAATTCAAAGCCAAAGATATTGTGGCATCACTGCAGTGCAGTCAGTCCTCTCAAGCCTGTATTCCTCTGTGGATCTGAAACCAAGTCAGCCAAGTCCTGGTTCTGCACTGCGACACACCAAGACCTGTGCATATGACTCAATATGGTCATGAAGCTGGAAACCTTTCAGAGCATCCTGATATCCAACTGAAAAAAGTTTTCAAACATAGATGTCACTGTTTCACTGTGCTTGTTGGCCTATTTATCACTGTGTAGTGCTGGCTTTACTTACCAATGTGTACTTGCTGTTTCACTCAGACTTCCCAATGGAAAACTCTGCTACTACCTGGTCAGGTTTGACTTTGTCATTTAAATGTCTGGAATAAATGCAGATTTCCAAATCTGTCATGTAATTCCTTAGTGTTGTTGTATTAACTCTATCAACTAGTTAAAATCCAGAATACATGCAGGTACTCTGGAAGTTTGCTCCTAGACTGGCAAGCAGATATTCTTTTGTCCAACATTGCATTTTCTTAAAACTTAAAAACTCTGTTCTGTGTCAGGAAGTGACTACAGGAAAGGCTTTTGTTTCTCAGCAGACCTGCTGAGATTCATAAAGTTAGGATAAACAACCATTAACCAACTTTTCCTTCTGTTAACCTTGGAGTCCACTCATCTGAAAGGAATACATTGAGTCTTCTTTTTGTACATTTTTCATGGAGTTGGTTACCAAATGCCAACTTTTGTAAGTCCTTCAAGAACAATGGGCTTCCCTGTTCCTGCAGAATGTTTGTTCTCACGAACATATGCAAACAGTAATTAACTGAACTTGCCTTTCAAATCCCATGCTAAATTTGGGCTTGTGAGGAATGACTTCATTTTACTGTGAACATACTGATATGACAGTTCCAGGAGAATAATAAACACAGCATGACCAAAAGACCTTCCTGAGAAATGCAAGTTTAAAAAAAAGTTTATTGTTTTAATGTGGAGTTAGAGAAGATGAATTGGAATATCTTAGTTACAACTGATACACTTCAAGGATGAATGCTTTTATCAGCCACAGATACCAACTGAGCTTTTTTGTGACATGTTTGGACAGCACATGTTTGCCTTAGTGTACTTCTCAGGTTTCCACTGCTATATGCAGTCTGTTATCCTGGCAGTTGTGAACTCATAGTCTTTTCTTTTCCTGCCACCAAAGTTTGGCACTCGAGTCACTAGGTGTGTGAAAGAAGCATATGGTATCGCTGTGACTGAGGAGGGATTCCTTGTGGTACTACCAGTGCTGGAAGTATTACGCCTGCTGGAAGACCTTTTTTTGTTTCTTATAATTGTTATTTTTGCTTTATTGAAATGGACATGTAGGTCTGCAAGCAGGCACCTTGCCACTCCAACAGATGGGCCAGGAGAATAGATCTGTGTACCTCTCAAATGTGTGATGGTCTGATTCTCAGAAATTTGTCACTGTAGTTCTTCATAGGGAACTTCCTTGGCATATGGCTATACGGGAGATGGAACACTACTACTTAATTAATTTAAAAAAATAAGCAATCAAAGGTAATGTGCAATAAAGTTGTTGGGTTTTTCTCTCTAATGAACAGGAGGTAAAATGTTTGGAGTTAACAAACTTTGGATTTCTGTGTTTATGTGAAGAAGAAATTGCCTTGAAAATCTAAAGATGGGTAATGTGCCATGACTGAACTGAAGCTGAGAAGCTTAAAAGAATGATAGATTTACTTCATCACTGCTGCTTTTTCATTTTTGTGCAACATTTAAAGCAGGTAGTACTTCTATGGATCAACAAGGCTTGAAACCTCTATGTAGTGCACTTATACATGGTAAATAATACTTAGTAGTCCCATATCCCATGAAATGTTTACAATCCAGAAGCAGACAATAGGTAAGTGGTGCTGGAGCAATCAAGCAGCTGGAACACAGACATAGTTAACACAGAGACTGAATATTACAGTGTAGATAGTAGCATGTTTTCTTTATGCTTGGTTAGTATTAGAGATTTTATATAAAATTATTTTTTTATAACTTTTCCCTTAAATCTTAGAATGAGGTATGGACTTCTATAGATCTGATGAAAACTAGTGACTTTGTAGAAGCAAAAGCTTTCTCTGAAAAAAAACCCACAAAACAAAATGACAGACAATTGAGGTGTTAGATGCTCCATTCTGCATCCCATTAACCAGCCAGCACTGACAGTTGGATATTAGCAGCTGGATATTAGCAGCTGCATGCTCTGTTTCTTGCCTTTGGGAGGGTGTTGTCTGAGGGTTGAGAACAAAGGACACAACGTCATAGGAAACATGCTTGTTAGTTTTACTACCCACAGAACACCCTGTAATGCTTGCACTTTTAGATGATGAGAAAATCAATATTTTCAAAACAGAAATTGATTGAGTGGGAAATGTAAAGTAGGGTCTTTCTCCAGAACTGCTGATGTATTGGTCTGGCCAGATCTATATGGGGAACATTAGAGAATATTAAATAATATTCAATCAGAACAAACTAGAACATCCTGTGGTGTTGTAGTGGGATAGGAGGTTGGCTCTAAGTCTTGACTTTCTACTTTCATGCATGTGTAGAGAGGAAGATATGACCTTGACTTAAGCAGACATCTGCAAGGTATTTGTCAAATTGGGTCATTCAGGCATTAAAATTAATATAGATTTAGCAGCACTGCAGAAGCTGCACAAGTGTTTATTTGAGGAACAGATTGTACAGAAACCCACACTGCTGCAGTTGCAGCCACTTGTAGAAAGCCTGCTTGGATCACCTGCAGCAAAACCTCAGGCAGCAGGGTAGAGATGTCATTGGCCACAGCACACAGCCCTGAAAGTATCAGATAATTCTCTTGAAAGGGAGGAATCAGGGTGTGCATGTGTAAACATTGACAAACTTTGATGCTGAAGCCCAGAGAGATGTTCTCTGGCACAGCCTAATCCTCATTCTGGATGCTTCTCCAAATCCTAACTTGCTCATGGAGACACTCTCCTTTTTTTGGAATCTTGTCTCCTTTTTCATTCTTTATAGATAAACCCAGTAACTCTCATGCTGCAAATTGCTATTTCTTGTTAAATCTAGACTGGTTTTTTCATATGTCTCTGTCCCTTATCTCTTCACTTTCAGTAGTGCTCAGAAGAGTACGAGTAGACTCAGAAAAGAATGCAGCCCTCCTGTCCTAGATGTGAATCAAATCCTTAAAATTCCACTTTCAAGCCCAAGAACTTGTTTTCTGAAAACTGGAAGAGCTAGTAAAACCAATGTTATCAGGTTACCTGCATTTCTGCAGGATAACAGTGCCATTAATTGTATGCTTAAGGTTAAATGCACATAAGTGCAAGATCTGGGTCTAAGAAAGCAAGAGATTTGAAAATTAAGAGAAGAGGGACACAATTAAATGTGAATGTTAAAGGTAATCTGAAAACATGTTCACATATTTCTACGTTCTTCACATTGCTATTACATAATGTTTAAAAATTGAAAGTAAAAACAGGTTCCAATTTGCTTGTGAGTAAAAAACATTTAGATAAAAGATAAGTTTCTTACTGAAGGAAAAATTAAATACTCATGTGATTTTTTTAAGTGCAGAGTAGAATAGCATCTAAAGAAGCAATTTAAGGCACACAATTACTGGAATGGTTGTATAGTGCAGATCACCAAGCTGTTTTCTGACCATCTCCAGAAAAATCCACTTTGAAGCAGATTTCATCAGGACATCATGATTTTATTAGCTCTTGGGCATCCTTCCCCTCTCTTTTGTTGTTGTTGTGTTGAGCACTATCTGAGCTAACATGGAAGCCATAACTTTGGGGATTTTAGAGGGATATCTGTATTCTAGGCCTAGGTTAAAAAAGGCTCAGAGAAAGAACTGTTTCTAGTTGAGGAATCTGTCTGAACTTGTGTCACCTTGCCCCTGGAATAACGCTACTGACTCAGATTCAAAGCTGCAGATCTGCACAAATGTAAGTCAGCTCAGAAACTAAACATTTGTCTATTATCTTTATCTGATTTTAGAAAGATAAACAGTGTTTATGTTACGTAGAGGCCATGACAGGTCAGGATTGTAGGAAGCTTAATTTATTCAGCTCAAAAAGCAAGGACTAGCCTCTTAAAAAGCCGTGTGATCAAGGTGACTCGTTCTTGGCAGCAGCATAGACCAAAATGGAAAATCATCTTGATTTGTAATACTAAACAGAAGCTCATATGTATCATCAATAAGATGGAGGATGGGTACATGAGAAAGACTAAAGTGTGTAGGTTCAAGTAAATTAAAAAAAATGGACATACCTTTTTGCTTGCTCTGAAATGATCTGAGGGAAGTTCAGAGAAGTTTGCTGTGCTACATCATAAACCAAATTGTGTTTTTGCATGGAAAAAGTTGTGTCCTTGCATGTGCCTTTTTATGCAAAGTCATTCCATCATAGTGTGTTTTGGTCTAAGTGAAGGATTACACAACTTCACAAATGGACCTTTGTTCTAAGAAAAGGACACAACTCCATGAACTTGATTTTACTGGACAAGTACCTTCTTGATCATATTCATAGATGGTGGAGATGCTAAAGATCATATGGAGGGCTTGATACAACTTTGGGCAGGCCCACAGTGTGGGGGAGTAATGGATTTTTTTTCCCCTCAGTGATGGAATCTTTAGAAATTGTGATTCTTCCTTTTTTTTTCTTTTTTTTCCTCTATGCAAACACCAACAGCTTTGAATACATTTAAAAGTAGCTTGGAAAGCGTTTTTATTTTGTTTCATTTTATTATAAGATTTCTTTTATCTAGTCTGGAAGAAAATAAAATCAAATATATGCAGAGCCAGACCTTGTCACTTTCATGTTGAAGACAGTCTCTATTTAGGCAGGATTTCCAAGCAGTAGTGGTGCCAAGGCTTTCTGACTATAGCTTGCTATACAGTTCACTATGGTTAATGGAATTCTTTTCACAAAATGGAGCTACTGGAACATCTGAGATTTTTTGCTGAAGTTCAGTTGTTTGTGTGCTTTGCTGTACAGATAATACACCAAAATCAAGCCTTTGTTTAAAGAAGAATAGTCACCATGTGTTTATCTCATTACAGTCCTGATAGAAAAGGTCACTTGTAGGATGTAGGTTTAGCTCTATGGTAAAAGGTGGTCCATACAGGTAATGAACATTACAAATAGTCTCTTGATATTTAATATTGGTAAGAACATGCTTAGCATTTTTTTTACAAAAATGTTCCTTAAAATAGAAATGGACTGTTACATTGTGTAAAAGAGAATATAATTATTTGTTTCAACCTGTCATGCTTTGTATGACGCTGCAACACTGAGGTGTTTTTCAGGTGAAACCTAAAGAGAGACTCATCCATTCTGCATTCCATCTGCCTACATTATAAAATTTATATTCATGCAGATTATTTATCTGATAAATGGGTTAAGCCCATACAATTTATCTGGTGGCTTGATCATGATAATGTGCAGTACCTATTCATCATCTATGAGATTTATTCCAAAGTTTGAAACCTGTAAACACAACATATGATTAGAGGAAAAAGAGAACATGACAACCCCTCCTCTGCTTTCTCCATTTTAGTAAAATATAGTTATGTGTTTTTTTCTCAGAAATACCCTTTATTCATGAGCCATTATTAATATTATTTAATCCAGTATTTGTTTTTACTTTGGACTTTAAGCAAAAAATTGCCTTAAAACTGTACTTTTTTTAAAAAACTGTACTTTTAAAAAAACCCAAAAACTAGTTTATGTAATTTATTGATGGTTTTACAATTTCTCTGTAGCACAGTAATTTGAATACATGGTATGCAATAAGAAATGCTGTAAGAGAAAAAATCACAGATGTTATAGAACACTGTCATATTTTAGTGTTTGCAAATCCTATTTTCATACATTTGGTGTGTGTAGTGTATAGAAGTGAGATGACATGACTAGGAATTACATAACACCTCATTTGGTGTTTTTCTAGCAATATTTAGTAGTATTCCTAGTACATTTTCCACCCTCAGAAATTACTTATAATATAGTATCACTGTATATGTGATAGAAGAACAATGGACAACTGGGCCCGCCTTTAAAATACTGGGGTTGGCTATTCAGAACTCAGCTGTACTCCATGTTTTCTGCATTGTTTTCTGGTGTTGAGATCAGTCAACACAGTTCTGAATTGGGATTTCTTCTAACTCTTGTGACTTTGACTCATGTTAGTGATTCAGCCATTCTAAATACTATTTGAGAAAGTCTTTGTATAGACTATTAGAGAAAGTCCTTTTCTGGTACAAAGGTGATGTGACAAAACTGCTTTTTTTTGTCTTCAGAATTGTATTCTAGTCTCTTAACCTCTCTGTGAGAAGGACAAAAGGTGACAACAGAAGCTGGTTAAGAAAGCTTGAAACTATTCTTTCAAAAGTAAGTGAAAGGCAATGGTCAAACAAATTCCACAGGCAAACACTCTAAAACACCTGAAATCAGCATTTTACTGCAACAGGTTGAAGTAGTGCTTGGTGATAATCTCTTGTGAGTAAATATTAATTAGCACAAGGTGACAGAAAAGAGATTCCTTACACAGATACAGAAAGTTAAATGATAGGGTTTTGCAGAAGACCTCTATCACAGAGGAAGATGTTACTGACAAAGAGAGGACAGAAATATTTACACGTGAGCTGTATTTGCGGTGACTCGGTGGGAGGAGAAATCTCAGTACAGTCAGTGGGAGATGTTGAGTGATGCACTTTGGCAGTGAAGAGAGTACCTTCCTGGGTAGGGCTGCCAGTGTTTTTCACCTTGCAGGTCCTCTAAAATGCACTTTGGTAGATGTGTCTTTTATTCTTAACCTGTGGTAACTGGTCTTCACATTTAGAAATAACGCCTGAATCCTCAGATTGAAATCATGTCCACAACCACTCTTTTAAACATAAACTCAGTAAACTCAGATGAGCAGCCCTGTTCCTGGGCATTAATGTCATGATGCTTCAATGTGCCCAGCTCTAAGGCTCACTCCTAGTGCCCCTCATGCTGAGCTTCTAAAAATGCAGACAACCAGAAGAAATACCTGAAGCTGAAATATTGGCTGTGAGTACATTTCTATGGACAGACACGAAAAGCAAATACATTTCTTCTGACTACACTTAACATTGCCTGGAACCATCCCAGCTTTGGCCTGCAGATCATATGGCTTTATTACCATGACTCTGAGCATGAGCTAATAAGCTGTGCTGAGCAAGCTCATGTGTCTCTGCACCTGTCTTCAGAGGAAAAAGAAAAAGAGATGTATCCTTTGGGAAAAACTGAATACTTCTTTTGTGATAATTGCAAATGCTCTCTTATAAATTTGCTGTATTAATTCTAAGGGGGTTTTCAAATCATTGAACTCAGAGAATGGAGCTTGTATAAGAGGAATTTATCATGAAAAAGAAGTCCAGCTCATTTATTTATGTGGTAAGGCTCATTGCCTCATAATGAATCCACTTCATTTTTTTAAAATCCTGTTATCTTCAAAAGTTTGGGTATTTTGGAGCACAGAAATACTAAAGACCTCCAAATCATACTTTTATTTAAACTAGTTTTTATGTGATGACACCACAGTCAGTGGAAGGATAATAAAGGTACTTCACCATGAACTTTTTAATTTCCATTTAACACTCAGCTTACATAAGGACATTGCACTTTCTACTGCTGGTCATTCACATACCAATACTTGGAAATTAAGGGTTTAGTTCCTGTGCAGGTTTCATTATTAAACTTACTGAACATGGGGATACAGTTCCAAGCAAAACTTGTTCATATTTGAAATAAATTTAACTAGTCTCATTTACAGTAATTAAATATTTTGTAAGCATAGGCTTTAAGTATTTGCCACTATTGCTAGAAGTCGATTTAAATTGAAATTACTGTTTGTCCTAGTTCAGCAGGAGGGACCAGCTAACCCTGTGTGGGGGTGATCAAAGCTGTGTATTCCACCCCCTCTATTCATTCCCCAAGGTCAATGGGCCATTAGCAGCAGCTGCCCAGGGAGCCATTATCACTTCACACCCAGCCTGAGGGGGCAGAGCTGCTAATGGGCCATCAACAGCTCAACACCCCCTGGCTCCCAGAGTTAATCACCCATTGTGTGAGTCCCCGCCCAGGGGGAGGGACTGAGTGCTCCCTGAGAGTACATAAGTGGTGGGTAAGAAGACCTTGGGAACCTCTCGTCGGATCCAGAGCAGCAGCAGGACCTTGACAGGAGGAGATCACCGCTCTCGCCCAGACCACAGCCCTCGCCTGCACCAACAGGTTTTTCTTTTCCTTTTGCTCTGGACTTGGGGGAACCACAGGGGTCTCAGCACAAGGGCAAACAAACCCCCTTTGGGTTTGTGCCCCAGGACACTGGGTTATACTGCTGGGGTATTGTGAGTTGAAAGCAATTTCCCTTGTGTGTCAGTGTTGCTATTGTAATATTATTATTAAATTTTAGGTCTGACTTATAATCTCTCTCGTGGTAAGTTCATTTCCCCTGCTGGTTCACCTTTAAACCAGCACACTGTTGCATCACAGTTGTAGGGTCTTTTGTAATACACACGGATGTCTTTTGCAAAATGAATGTAATAAGCATGCATTTTCTGTTCTCTTTACTAAAAAGCTTGCCTGATAAACTCAAATAAAATGTAGAGTACATCTGAATCATACTTTGGTACTACTTCAAACCTGCTATTCATGAGTAAAGAAAAGTTGTCATGGAAACTTGAGCTGAGATGCAAGACAATAATTTTATTCAAATCCTTTATTCAATAATTTTATTCAAATCCTTTATTCAATGAATATGTTCTCTCTCTGTTAATTAAGTATGAATTATTTGTGGTTTCCTTGTATTTTTCTGTTATTTGAAATAAGTTGTGAAGCAATTTCTGTTAATGTAATTTCGAAGTACTACTTTGCATGTATTTAATATGTGACATTTAAAGGGTTTATTAGTTTTGGTTGAAAAGACTAGTCACATGATAGGGAGTGTTGCTTTTCCCTGTGTATCAGATATGTTTCTCTTCCCTTAAAAATAATCACTTCTTCTTAAGTTCATGTTTTTGATCTGAATACTCCTAATTTTTGGATATTCACTTAACAGCCATCTTCTGGAAGACTGTGCTGTTTGTGGACCTGTTCATTGCAATATTTGTTGACTATAAGAAGACAAAAGAGATTGAGCTTGTTACTTGGGCATACTGTAATAGACTTTCTGGCAGAACTTTTTCCAAATCTGATTGATTAAATAAGAAGCATTTTATTTAACAATATATGACCACAGTGTTTCAGTGAAATACATTTATGTCATGAGGAGAATATTGTACATTTGGCAAGGCTTATTAAATTAGGATTTGTTTTTTCCCTAGGTTTTTAAGAATTATAAGCAATTTCTGCACTATATTTTGTTCATAATTTTTTTTTAGGTAAAAAATGTAAAAATTGTTCTGGTATATGACCAAGTAGGTGTGCGATGGCTGCTTTTATAAGGCCTGAAACTGAAATACAGTCAGGTTTGTTGTTTTATTTTCTTTTTTAATTGATCAAATGCAAACAATTCAGACTGTTTCACTTGGTAGTCTGTTGTCATGACGACCATAGTAATATGCTCAGTATTATATTTTAAAATATTAGGAATTTTTTCCTAATTGTTAGTAAGTGTTAAATATACTGGACTGACAGCCATGGACACTAAATTTGTCTGTGAATTCACAGGTTTTATCTAGGCCGAAGAGTTACTCCAAGTGAACTTTTAACTGAACTGTCCTTATGGGTAAGTTACATTTAAGAGTGGAAAATGCCTATTTCTGCTCCACAGGGCTCTGCAGATGCTTCTATGTTCTGACTTTTTATGCAACTTTGTGCTTGTTTACCCCCTTAGTCAAACTCCTCTGCCCCCTCAACATCTGTACTAATTTACATGAATTTTTGAAATGCTGTTCCCTGGGTGCTGACACTGAGTGTATCCAGCCACTGGTGTGAAGCAGAGTGTAAATTAATTCTACTCTGGAGATGTGTGGCTGGCACAGTGGCTGGGAGGCTCTGGCCACCAGTAGCCTGACTGCCTTATCAGCAGTTTCAAACTCCTGGGAGATAGCTTGTTTTGAGGTAGTTTTCATTCCCATTTAAGGCATCTTGGAAACAGGACTGAGGTCCAACAGAAAGATTCTGCCAGTATAATTTACATGAGTTTGACTGAGCCAACAGGTTTTCCAGAGCTGCAATTTATGTGTAAATTTACTAATGTATACCAGCAAAAGCCTTTGTGTATTTTTAAAATTTTTCTCAATGTCTTTGATGCTTTTTGACACTATGAGACTGACAGCATTTCTAGACATGTGCTTCCATTGTGATAACTAGAACTTGAAGAGTTAAACTTCAAGAGATGGAAATGGAAATACTGATTGACAAACAAAAGTTAATGGTGGAGACTGTCCTTTCTCTCGATGTGCCTTTCAATGACACAGGTTTATCTGCACAAATAAACAGTTCTTTAGTCACTGTTTTGCTATCCCAAGATTGAGACAAATAATCCTGTAGTTTCTGTTGTTATAAACATGAATAGAACTTAACCTTTTAATGTAAAAATCTTATCTATCCTTCATTTTGTGGTTGTGCTTCCTTACAACAGCAAGATCTGGGTTGGCTTCAGAGTCATAAAAGTAATGGCTTATTGATTCCCTCTAATCTTTTGTCAGATGGTCTGTGAAATTTTTAGTTCAATCCCTATATTACTGTGAATTTTGTCAAAATTGCTGTTTGTGCCTAGACAGATTTTGAAAAAATATTGCGTGAATAAAATCTCATTCAGACAGCCTTTTAAATCCTGAAAACTGTGATAGCAAACTAAGTAAATCATCTTCCTTTTTCAGAATCTGATGTTTGAGACCTTGATTGGGAGACAAGAGGCTTATGCTTAAGAAAAGGTAGTGTAAAGCAAATTAAATGAAATTATCTTGTCCAAGGACAGTACTTCTTCAGAAGACCAGTAACAACATGGTTAAATGGACTACATACAAACTCTGTATGTATTGAGAAGACTCTGTATGTAGTGAGAAGAATCCAGTGCACATGTGAAAAAAAAATGGAGAATTAGTTGTCCACTGTTTCTCTGTTACTTGTAGAAGTTACCTGTGCAAAAAACAAAAAACTTAATGAAATATCTTGAAATAAATACCTCAAGTTTGTGTGAATAGGAATGCTCACCATGACACTAGCTCTTTTTCCAATAAAAAGAAACTACCACAGTGGTCCATATGTACACTCACCTGAGCACCTGTTCAGAGTGAAATAGCATTTCAGAATAACAGTAGCAACAGCATCAGCATAAAACCAGTGTCAAGTCTAGTGCTTGATTTACTTTTTAATCCCAGGCTATTTTGGAACTAACCATTACTTTATGCATACTGTGAAGGGTTGGAGGCTTGGGGTTAGAAGAGCTCTTGAAATAACACGACTTGCATGTTTCATGGTTTAAGGGTTTGTGATCTTAGATTTGGACATTACATTTATTTTGCTCATCAGACAATCTCTGAAGAGATATTACATTTGACATCTATTTAACAATTTTTAAAGAAGTGATAGCATAGATTTTATTTCAATTGGGCTGTACAAGAGAAGATGGGTTTGGCCTATTTGGAACCTGAGTTACTGTAGAGACAAATATTAAGTTTTGGTAGCACTGTGAGTAAGATGAGCACTGTGTGCCAAAGATGGGCTTCATTAGCCAGAATTCATCTACCAGTATTACTAACTTCACTTTATGCACTTATGAGGCAACATCTGGACTACTGTATCACATTTTGGGACACCAGTCCAGGAAAGATATTGCTAAAGCTCAAGAGAGGTCAGCAGAAGATGTCTCAAGCATGTATCATATTCCATGACTGAGAGCAAAAGTTTTGCCTGACTTAATTTTCAGAAGACTAGGGGAGGATTTTGTGTCAGTCTTCAGCTGCAAATGAGGGCTGTTCAGAAGATGACCATGCTGCTCTCAGGGGTGTGTGCTTGAAGGATGAAAGACAACAGTCCCAGCTTGCAGCAAAAGAGATGCTAACCAGATATAAGGCAAAAAACTATAACTGCGGGAGTGATTAAACACTGGCACAGGTACCTCAGTATAGGGGGAGCCCCCTACACCGAGCTGGGTGTGGACTGACGGTCAGAAGAGCTCAGGCACAGCAGTCATCAGAAGGCTTGATCAGAAGGCTCTCAACTTAGGGAGTTTATTAAAGATAGGTTAATAGACAGTTCTCATAGCTCATAGTAGAAGAAGTTGGTTCCTATTACATCAGTAGATCTAGATCTGACTCTCACATCCTAGTAAATCTCTCTCTCACGCAGTAATGTCCACACCTTTTAAGCACTGTCACCTCTAACAAGCTATCACATAATTGGTTAACCAATTCACCTTACATACACCACAGCCTCTCATTGGTCACAAGCCACCACACATACTCCAGGTAGCTCCGTTCTCTTTAAGGTAGAACTCCAAAACAGCTTTCCTTAAGGGATGCACTTACACTCACCCACACACCTCAGGAAGATCTGTAATGTTTACTCCTTGAGATTTCATGTCATAGGCCAGACACTGAGCAACCTCATCCAACTTGGAGGTTACTTGGAGGCTAGCCCTGCTTTGATGGGAAACTGGACCAGACAACATCCAGGGACAAATTAAGTGATTCAACCTGAATAAAGAGTAAATGTGAACAAGATGAGGAGACAGATATTTCTAAAAATTCCCAGTGAAATTTCCTCAAGTGCTATGTGTTTTCTAAGGGGTTTGTGTTTTCAAAGTATTTTTCTGGCATTTATTAGTGCTAAAGATCAAGTGATTTCAATGGTATTTTGGATAAAACTTAATTCCATCAATAAGAGAGGTCTTTGAAGAAAAGCTTAAATTTTGAGATGTTAAGCTACTTATGTTTTATTCCTCTTTTTTTTTCTTTTTCTTTTAAGTAGATAATATGTATTGAAGTAAAACTTTAGGAACATCACCAAAACATTTAATATCTTGTAATTTATGGCATCTGTTTCTTGTACTTCAGACCATCCATTGCAATTATCACAACATCTGAGTCAAGGAATATTCGTGATAAACAATTAAACTTCTTATTAGCTAGGTAGCTCTAAAAATAGTTTTAATTCTCTATCTGTCAACAACACCTGTGATGTAATTCTAATTTCACTTCCATGCTCAAAGGCACAAACTATGAAATTACCCAGAAGAATAAGTTACAGAGTCTATAATGAAAAGTAAAAATAGGAAAGTATAAGAAATTTGTGTTACGTGCACTATATATAGTAATTATTTCCTTGGCTCTCTCTCCCTGTAAGAAAGGAAAAGGCTCTTTTGCTGACACTAAACAGGTGGCCAACCCACTATGTGTAGAGGTAAGAATGATGGATAGAGAGAAATCAAAGGATTGTTTAGTTAATGACAAATATATTTTTTTTAAATAAGGATGTTTAGTTTGACACAGGTCACGTAAGAGTTAGTAATGGAAATATTAGAAAGCTAAGATAACTTTCAAGGTTTTTCTTTAAAGTTCTTTTAACTATGCTTGATTTATTTTTTCTTTAAATTTGGAGCCTGAGTTTATGTGTAAACCAGGATCATGGGGAGATGTGTTGAAGGGAGAAAGCTTTTGGTCTTCTGAGTGGATTGTAAAACATGCTTCCTTGCTCATATTCCCTCTGCCTTTCTTTTGAAAAAAAGCTTCCAGCTGTCCCCAAGTAGTGATTCAGTGTTGGTCATTGTAAGAGAGAGGGAAAGGCCAGATAACTGGAGCAAATGTATTATTGGAGTTAAGTTATGGAATATCACCCATCTCCTCAGAGGTAGGGAAAAAAGAGGAAGAGAATGGGAGAAAAGTGACAAACTGACTGAAACTGTTTCATGGACAATGATGCTGTTTCTTTTTTCCACCTGTTTCCAGAACTAGACCCTATAATAACTTGAGAATTAAATAATTTAGCAATTATTTAAATAACAAATTATATAAAGCTTAATTAACCAGAATACACCCAACAGAAACATGAACAAATGTAGAACAGCAGGGAATAGATCTGCCCACACAAATTCTCTTTCTTCCCAAAAGATGTAGCACAGATAATTGCCTTCCTTTTGGTCCAAGTGCCTAGAGAATATTGGGGGCTTTTTAGGATATTCCAGGGAGGAAAAGAGATCAAGTAGTGAGCTGAGTTGGTTTGTTCTGGTTTGTTTATTTGCAATAACACAGAAACCTTTGTTTTTGTTTTTGGGTTTGGTTTTTTTTTTTGAGCAGAGGAATAATCAGATACTATCAGTTAGTATTCTAGTATCCTCCTTAATGTCTTTTAGTTTAGGACCTAGCGTGGGTTTGTACCTATTTCTTTTCCATAAGAAAATCTAATTTTTTTGTGTTTTTCCTTTCAGTGTCTCACTCCTTTTCTAACTAAGTGGCCAGCATTCATTAAAGCTTCAAATCCCTTTTACCTATAGCAACAGGACTCCTTCGCCCTTTCAGTGAGTGGAAATTGCTGAAACAGGTTCAACAACATTTAATCCACTGTCTAACAATACCCATTCAGTGGCCTAAAATATCCAAGGCAGGTGTTGTTTTGGTTTTTTTTGAAAGATGAAGTTGTCTTGAATAGAATAAACCAGCTGCCATGATTATCTTTCTTTTATTTTTCAGGACTCCACATAGAGTAGCACCCTTGGCAGATGCATTAACACTACCCCACGAGGAAAACGTAATTTTTCCAAATAGGCACCTCTCACACTATTCAGGTCAGACATTATGCTGTTAAATGTCATGTAGAATCCAAGAGACAATTTAGTAAGGTCAAAGAGAGTCAAGTAGCCACATACTCTCAGGAAATGCTATCATTGAAAGTCAAATCCATTGTCACTTTCAAATTTGAAAGAGTAAAAAGGTCTCACTGCAGTACAGTAAGGTGAGCAAGGAGTGGATAACAACAGAGAGATTTGAATTCAAAGTCTGTGTCCTAAAACCAGGACAAGACTTAGATAGGAGCTGCCTTGAACATTGAAGCAATATGATTAGCTTAACCAACTGAGAAGCTATCAAAAGTGTGTAAACAAGATAAAGAAGAATAAAAATAATTTTTAATGTGTGAGAAGGTTTTATCATTAAATGGGAGTTGAGTTCAATTGAATAATTGACTTTCTTTGACAATTGTATTTTTTCCCAGAGAGACTGAAGCACCAGGTCTAAGTCCCAGTGTTGATGGCATGGATTCAGCCACTCTGTCCCAGCCCTCTCCTGGAGATCACCACCTTTATGGTCAACGTCTAGATGATCACCAATGAAGTCACTTGGGCTACTGCTGTTTCCAGCCCACTACAGAAGCAATACAAAATGTGGTCCAGGTTCAACTAATATTCCAGTTTGTAAACAGCAGTGATCACCTGTTGAAGCAGCTGCCTTTGGTCTTAAAATCCTTACCCACGTCAGGTGGAGGGTGGCTGAGCATATAGAGGAGGATGAAACAGGGTTGCAATGGAATAACAGCTCCCAGAAGCACTGCATTCAGCTGTCAAAAATACAAATACAAATTCTATTAAATATCTGGAAAGACAAAACAGAAGCCTGCCAAGACATAACCTGTCTAGAGCCTGGAGATCTCAAATGATTTGTGTTTGCTAACCCACACAGTCACCACGCACATTTCTGTGAATTGCTCCAAAGCCGGAAATAAAAGAAATTTTCATTACCTTCATCCATGTTGAAAACTTCTATATCACGAGAAATGTTCTTTGAGAATGCTGCATTTTAGGAACTTGAATAAAAAACGTGTTTTAAATAAAATGGAAGAGAGTGAAGAGTCAGACACAGACTGTAAACAAAGCAGACGGCATCTGATATGATCTAGTTCAAACTTGCAGTTCCTTGACCTCTGTTCACAGTTTAAGCAGAGACTTTAAAGATTAGTACAAACACAATTGCTGACATATTTTTATTGTCTTAATAATCTTCATTCTGGGTGAACGTTGAGACCCTTAAAATACATAAACAAAAATGTTTGCACTGTGTTCATGCCTGTAAGTAAAGATATTTAATTACTGTTTTTGCACAACTTTGGTAACTGTGAGTAAACATTAGCTAAAACCACCGTAATTTAATTGATGTTGGGTTTTTTCTTTGAGTTAGTTTGATTTGGTTTTTTCTTCAGTTTTTTTAAGGTGCTTGCTGTTTCAGCAGTCAGGTTTCAGTCTATATCCCAGTAATAATCCCACGGTAAATCCAAACTGTATGTTTGCGTTCAATGTACTTGAAACAAAATGCAGGAGCCTATCTATTGGAAAAGTGTGCTTTATTATGTGCACATTTCTTTGAGATATTTTAGGGGTATACCTACATGTTTGCCTGCGAACCACACCCTGAAGGGTTCTAAGACAGGTCAAACAATAGGAATATTGCCATCTGAGCTCTTAGGTTCCCTATTGGAACTGGTCTGGATGCAGCAGTTTCCATGAGGTGTCTTGTAAGACACTGGTCTGTGCCCAGCTTTTAGCACCCCAAATTCACATCAGGTCAAATCAAAGGTCTGGCTGTGAACTAACAGTGCTGAAGGAGGACACACTCTTTTTCTTGCCACTCCTGCTTTTAGGTGATAGCAGAGTGTCATCATTTTTTATTCTGTGACTGACACACGTCACCTAACTTTGACAACATCCACAAGTCAGAGTATTCGGCAGGGCACATGCACAACACAGTGTCCTGTGGCTTTTTGAGAGGACCTGCCTTACATGTTGCCTAGTCATGGTTTTAGGCATAGCAAGTCCTGCACCTTTGTATAGATGTATTGCACTGATTCTTCCTTTTATTTCTGGAGTTAGATCTAATGCATAGGGAAATCAATATGCTCAGCTCACCTCAGGGACTGACAGGGTGGCATTGCTTAAACTGACTGATGTCTTGCACATAGTGAACGAAGGTCAGATAAACTAAATATATGCAGACTTCCAGCAGAAGCAAAGAGATCAGGCAACCCAGGCTTGATAATTTATGTGGTGCAGCATTATTTCTGGATGCACAGCTTTGTCTCTGTCTGCAGAGTGCCTTGTCATCAGTGCCTTTGACCATATCATCATTATTAACATTATGAAAGCCCCATGAGGCCCCAGTCATCAACATTTTACCAATGCCACTCTACAGTCAAGAGCCCTGTCCTGGAGAGTGGCCTGCGGCTGTGGGATACAATACTTTGAAAAAAAAATCAGCAGCACAGCAGAACCAAATAAATTTGCATGTGTCTCTGTGAGAGAAGGCTTGGACTGGTCACAGACAGTCTGCTGTGCTTTTTACTCCTCTTTTTTTTTCCTGCTCTGATTTAACTTGTTTTATAGGTATAGCTGAGTTCTCAAGCAGAATTTAAATGTTATGCCTGAAATTATTTTTTATACATTTATACTGAAGAAATACATCTAGGTACTGATGTTGTGAGCAACATTTTTTTGTATCTTACAGAAATTTGTGTACTTTCTTTATGGGCACTTGTCTTCCCCACAATAAAATCCATCTGTACTTGGATCAAATAGATAAGGCTTGACTGAATGCAAGAGTATTTCACTTTGTAAATTCTTATTCTCATTCCAGGAATTAGGAGCTGATCTCTACCCTTGCCTGTTGCTTTTTCTCCATGATCTGGATAAGTTGTTGGAATAAAGGAATTTACTGAGCACTGTCTTTGTACCTCTGATTTGCTCAATTTAACCTGTAGCAGCAGAAAATGAATTGTTTGAGGAAAAGTATTTGGCTCTGAAGGTTTTCTTGCAGACATGATATGATTATCTTCCACAAGATGAGAACAAATAGTCAATTACTTTCTTGAAATTTTTTGTGCCTCAAGCCTGTTCAGGTATGTATATTTACTGTCTAATTGGATATGCACCTCTCCTGAAGATAATTTGGTTCAGACAGACCAAACAATGCATTGTTATGTCCACAAATAAGTGTTATATTTTGCTGTATACCATACTTATTTGATATCAAGATGTGTATCAATAGGCAGCTAATCACATATACCTGTATAAAAATCTGAAGAACTCTTTCCCAGGATTACCAGGGGAGGGGAGGAGAGGAGGTCTTTTATGATCTCTGATAAGCCATGCTGAGCAGCAGCTAGCACTGCTGCATACACTTTATGATGAATTTCTTTGTCTCTGCAGATGGACCTGCTCTAGATGAGACGATGCTGATCACAGAGGAGCAAGTAGATCCATAGTCTGTTTCTTAAACACAGCTCTGCAGTGAGTAAGATGGGGTTTTTCTGTCCATTCCTAACACTGGTGTTCGAGTTGCTGAAGTACAGCCAGCACCATCTATAATTCAGTGATAAAAACTGTAACACTATACACGTGAATGGCTGCTGTTCAAATACCAGGGTGTCCTCAGGCTTGACCAGTGATATCAACAAATATTTTTATCCCCATCTGACAGATTGTGAAATTGAAGAAGGAAGTGAGTATCTCACCTCAAATCACACCACAAGTTAGAAACTATCCATGAGTGTTTAATGTAAGTTATATAACACTCTGTATGATTTAGCACATATATTTAATATATATTGAACACTCGCTGTTAGTTTCTAAATTACTCTGTGATTCACAGCTGTGTGAATCCCTCCTTCAGTTTCTTAATATATAAATAACAATCCCATCAGTGTTTATATTTTAATGTTTTGTCCTTCTTTTATTCTTTCTCGTTCTGCCCACTGGCTGTTCTTTCATGGTTGGCAGTAGACAAGCACCCAGTAGCTGCCATGTTTTAAGAGGTGATTCCTCTAGTTCTGTCAACTAACCTCATGCGGACACTTAAAAAAACAAGAGTGTGTTAGGAGCATTTCTGAAAGTCTTCTGTAAATTGTACTTGAAATTACAGTATCTTTAGATTTGATCTATAAACTGAGTAAAATTTTTAATCTCTAAATAAAGTTAAAGTCTATGGTCCCTGACTATTCTCTGTGTCTAATGTTTTATTCTGGGATTTATGACCATAAAACAAAATGCCACTAAAACCAAACAGCTATCAAAATGATCTGGTACTCATTCTTTCTGAAAGAATGAGATCATAAGTTTAAACAGATCAGAGGGTATTGAATTATTTACGTTTAGATTTCAGGTGGGACATACCCAAAGCAAAACGTGAATGCAAGAGTAAGTTGCTTGCACCCTTGAAAATAAATGCCAGGGAGTCAGCCACACACATTTATTTATCATGCAGAGAGAATATTTATTCCTAACTCATTTATAAAGCTCTTCCCTTCAGCAATACAGAAGCAATTTTGTGGTCAGTGGGATCTGTTGGATGTCCTTTCCTAGTTTAAAAGTTAGATATTGTATGTGAGGCATGCAGTCCTGTGTATAATATACTCCATCTGTTACAAGACTGAAAGGCACATTTGGTGCATGTGCCTGCCAAATGAACTGCTGTGAGCTGCCAAAGTGTAAGATGTTAAAAGGGTTGAATTTCCTGATTCTCTAATGCCTGCAATTGGAAAAATAATTTCCAGTGTGGTGTAGAGTGGAAGAATACAAAAATTATTTGTATTCCTCTCTCTTTGGTGTTTCCAGTTATTTCCCCACCTTCCAGCCATGTCACAGTTGTCTCTCTTAGCAGTGAGCGGAGGTTTACTGCCACTGGGCATTAGTCAGTGTCTCCCTGAGGTGCACAATAAGGCATCCTGTTTTTCCCTTGGAATCTCCTTGCCTTCTGTTTCAAAAATATCACTTCTCTGCTAGAAGTCATGGCTACCAGCAGAGTTGGGATTTTTTAAGCCTAGGAACCAGACCAATGAGAAGATTCTGGGTGCATGATGCATCCAGTTAAAGCAAGGGAGACTTGAAATAGCTCCAGGCATCCTACCCCGTTAAGGTAGGAAGCATTCCCACAGTCACAGAGGAATGTACCTCTCTGCTTTTCTTCCCTTTCCTTCTGCTTGGCACAAGGGTGGCTTGAGGTAAACAGGAGGACATGGCACCTGGACAATTGCAGGCTTCTGGTGCCTTGCCAAGGTGTGTTCCTCCTGCTCAGCTCAGGGCCCTGTTCTTGCTGCTCCTCAGCTTTGCTCTGTGAAGGAGTTAGTCCTTGGTCAGTGGAGGAAGGAGAGGGAAGACAGAAAATTTTGGGACGTGGTTTGGCCTCAACTTCCTCCTGTGGCACATGTCCTGTTGGGCATTAAAATGCCCCCCTTCTCCTCACGCCAGCATAAGGAGAAGGCAGTGGAAGATTTTAGATTCTGAATTCTGCTGTCTGACACTGTCCAGGACTGACATCACATGCTCAAATTGAGCAATGGTAGAGTGACCCAAAGCCCCATGTCCCCATGATCTGTGGAAAAGAGGTCTAAAACCTGAACGAAAACCTGCTTCCATTCTGTTGTGGGGACTTCCATATAGTGAGGGTGTGGATGGTGCAAGGGGCAGACCATTTGGAAATCTGAATATCTGATGTTTAGAATACTTTGTTGTTTGACTCTCTGAGGATCACGTGTGGGAACAGAGGACATATGGTGATGGATATTGGATGCAAAAGGACAAAACACACTGATGTCAGCAAAACAGCGACAAGAAGTGGATAGGTGTACAATGAAATCTGCAACAGCCAGATCATTTCTTTTTCCTGCTCTCTCCATGTCTTCCATGAATAAAAGATAAGCCTGTCAAGGCTACTGTCTAGACTGCATATTGAAGAAATTTCTGCAGAAACAATGGGACGCAGAAGAAATTGCATTGGAACTTGAAGGTTTTAACAGATGTTAAATTCTGGTTTTCTTTTGAGAATGTTTGCTTTTGGGACATTCTACTTGAATGGTTAGTTCTTGGGTGTGTTGAAAGGGTTGAGGTTTCCCTTTGCCTGTGCAAACACGGCTGAAAGCTCTGATTTAGACAGAACTATTGTGTGCCTTAATTTAATTGAGCAAACACAGTCAGCTATAATGAAAGCAAAGTATTTCTGTGCTGTACTGCGGGAGAGGGTTGCACTTCTCTGGGATGGATTATAATGCTGACAGGACCTGCTCAAGCACAGTTTGGTATTGTCTTTCTCTTTACTGCTTCTCATGGGAATTCATGTTGGTAAAAAGCCACTAATATTACAAAAACAAGAGAAAGTAATGATGCATAAAATATAATAAGAGAGCAGAGTTATGTCTGACCCAGAAATCTTTCTAAATGGTTGTTGAGGTCACTTGTGAGTAATGGTGGCAAAGTACAGGCAATGATATAGCTTAACAGACCAGAAGATTTTTGTAGATTATCCAATGCAAATTAAATTTTAGGTACCTGTTCTGTCTCAGACTACTCAGTTTTCTGCATTGCTGGTAATGGGTAGTTTCACCTGGCTCCTGCCTCCTAGCTGCTTTTGGGATGGAAGGCGCACCATGAGAAATGCTCATGACTGCAGCATTACAGCAGTTCCCTGCTGCTTGGAAAGCTGGGCAGCAGCCACTGAAACTCATTATGGTTTAAGGTCAGCAGTAATGCTGATCCATCATGGGCAAAGAACTAGTATGGCTCCAGGGTTAGTTGATCCTCCTTTAACTCAAGTCCCATGGGATAGAGGGGATGAGTAAAACCAAGGATCCAGAGATAACAGTAGCCATTAAAGGATATAGATACTTCTACTGCTATCTAGTGATGAATCCAATTTTTACAGCTTACCCAAGAAATGTAAGGCCATAGTGTTATTAGCTAGTCCTCTTATCATAGATCTGTGCACAAGTGGGAGAAGCAGGATGACACATAGAGGTGTCTCACATGAGGACCCAACAGCAAAAATGATAGATAAAGGAAAGGAGTAATTTTTCCAGTTGATAAAACAGGATCTTTTTCACCTAAGTTCAGACAATGGCAGAAAGCACAGCTGTTTTCACAAAAATATAAAGGATGACCTTGTCTAAACCCCAGGTTTTAGCAAAACCCACAATATGCTATCTCACAAGAGGAGCGTGAGAATTTGTCTAAATTTCAAATTGCACCAATATTTTTCAGTTTCAGCACAAGGTATCACGTCACTGATTCCATAGGTTCAACTCTTAAAAAGTTTATTCAAGACTGCCAGGGGATTCAGTGGGAGCCAGCCCTCTGGTTAAGCTCCTGGACCTAGATGCCAAGCTTTTTACACTGAAATAACTGCAATTGCCTCAACAACCATGTGGTGTGGGACAGATCTTTCAGGATATGCTGCCTGGGGACAAGAATGATTAATACTGCAGTAAGCAATGGTGCAGTATTCTGCAGCACATCACACACACACAAAAAGAAGACTTTAAAGTGAAGTGTATTTCACTGTAAGCTGGAAAAAATTAGTTATATTTACTTATATAGTCAGTGACAGATGAATTGAAGGTGGAAAAAAAGAGGAGACAACTGTGCAAATGGCAAGGCTTTCTCAGTTGGAACTCCCTGAAAACTGAAGCTTTAATAGACTCCTTTGTAGCTGACTAGGATAAATAAACAGATCTCTCCTTTGTTTCAGTGGAGTCTACCTACTGAGGTGTAGATGGGTGTATATTTCTTGAGTTCAGAAAGCATTGAGAGGGGAAAGAGGAAAGCATTCAGCACTTAAGAATTAGGTGCCCCAGAAGCACTTTTGGATATTCTAAGGTTAATAAAAAATCCACCATCATGGCCATTGTAAGACAGTAATGTGAAGGGTGATACAAAAATTGAGTAGCCTCAAAGAGTTAATTCCATAAAGAAAAAGGCAAGTGAAGGAAAGCTAGAGACAGGATGTGATTGGAAATGCTTTCATTAACACCTCTGTGTAGAAATCTCTGGAGATGGTAGCAGATCTTAAACCACTGGGAGCCACTGGCTGAGTGAGAAGAAGGGTCACCTGGTCAGCACTTGTTGTTCAATACGGTTTGCTTCCTGCAGCCCAGCCCCTCTCCCCCAGGACAGTGAGCTCATAGCAGATACTCTTCCACTTGGCTGTGTGCCACAGACTGAAGTGGATCTGGAATGTGATCTGTATTAGCAACAAGCTCGTGCTGTACTGAGGCAATTCTTAGTTGCGGTAATGCCTCCCATATAATTATGATTTAATTGTGATACAGTTGCTCAAGCTAACCTATGGCTGCATGATCTCATGCTTTTTTGTGGGCAGATTTTTCTCAGCCTGTTTGGCAACTGTCTCAGCAACAGGCCATGGTAGAATTCTTCCATTTGTCTATAAACATTTATATTCCTGTCTGATAGTGTAACATTACACATGGTTCTCAAAAGGTCACTCTAGCCCTTTTGCCCTGTAGTTTCTGTAATTCTACCTGCTTCCATCTCAAGCAGCACTGAAGCATACATATCTCTCTTGCATCTCATCACATACTTCAGTATGCCCTACATATGCAATCAATTCCTTCCCTGATAGTAAACAACATCTCTTTCTAGATGGTGTTGCAGGTACTGCATGCAAAATGCAGACAAAAAGAAAACTGAGGTGCAATGAAGAGGAAGCTAGATACAAGATGAATTCACTCATTGTGGCTTGGGAAAATTCTTTGCACATTATAGAAAGCTACAGATTTGCTTGTCCTGGGACTGTGGATTCAGTGGTCTGCAGAAACAAACACTCTCCTGTACTTCCACTGTACCAAGGATTGTAGCTGCATGTCATAAAAAAACCCCAAAAAACAAAATCCCACACAAAATCCCAAACCAAATCAATAAAATTGAAGTGCAGCAGTTTGAGATAAGCACTCATCACTGCTGGCTACCTTTGTAAGAAGTAAAAGAAAGACACATTTGTCTGTGCCCATGGTTACTGTTTTATAGGTGTTCAAATATGTCTGCAGATGTTTGCTCCCCACTAGCAAAGCTGTGAGTAAGAGTGGAATTGTTCAAGTTAGGCTGTGAGATGCACTTTATGTACAGATTGCTGCTGCCAAGTTAGAGGAGTACCCGCTGAGTGGTTCTTAAAATGCCTTCCAATCAATACTACAATTGTAATGCAGGGACACATTTGGTCACATCTATAAGTGTATGTGAAATAAACTTCTGTAAAGTCAACAAGAACAAACGAATAATGTAGGTGCAGATCAGAGACTTTTTTGAAGCAATAACCTCTGGAAATCCAGGTGGCATCAGAAAAACCACAAATGGCAAGGTAGAAACCACTGATTTTATATTGGCTGCAGCAATAAGTAGTGGAAGAAATCTTCCTATCTTTTCTCCACATTAATTTCCACCCCAGATTAAATTTTGTTCTTTGGTACTCTGAGTATTTAAATTAATATCCTCAAGCAAGGTCATTTTACACAGCTATGGATTTTTACTATGTGCAATAAGGTTCAAGGACAGCCAGTGTACATCAAAACAGCATCTCATGCTCTAGTTCCAGTATGATGGTGAGCTGAAAATTAGGAAAATGTAGACCAGGAAGAGCTGTATTATCATTTGCTTTGGCTCACAGCTTTTAGGAAACCTTCTCAAACAAAATTTCCTGGTACTGTATTAATTTTCCTAGACCATTTCCTTTCAAATATATTGCTTCCCTTTGTACCAGATGAAGTGTCTTCGGAGAGATGTGCTTTCCCAATGGATCATGTAACACATAATGGGGAAACAAATAAGATACAATTTTTATAATTGATGAAAAACTAATCAGAAACAGTCCTTAAGTCTTTTATTCATTTGTCTGAAGGGCTCAGAAGATGGACAGAAAGTACATTGCAGTCAGGGGGACTTAAAATTTTCTGAGGTTTTTGTACTTTAACTAGAAAAAAGGTTTCTATCAGTCTCACTGAGGAAATTGTTTGCTTTCTGACAAAGAGGACAAATTTTCAGAAATCAGGTAACATGTCAGCACCTCAGCCTACCTCACTGTAATAGGCACAGGGCTTGCTTTGAGCTTCAGGAATATGCAAGATTCATGTACATTGACTGCAATAAGAATAAGCCTTTAATCTTGGATGTGACGAAAAACTGGCAAGGGCATGAGATGCTTTCCTTCATGTTTGTTTTTGGGGTTTTTGTTTTCTTGGTTTGGTTCATCTATCTATCTATCTATCTATCTATCTATCTATCTATCTATCTATCTATCTATCTATCTATCTACCTATCTAATCTATCTAATCTAATCTATGTATTTATTTATTTACTTTTACATTTGTTCATTTATTCCTGATTAGGATTCCACAGCTCCCTCTTAGCATTCTTCCCATCATCCTGCTTTTGTTGTTTCTCAAGCCGGCTTCTGGAAGAGGAAGTCAGAATGAGTGAAATAACAGAAAAGTTCTATTCACAGTTGAACTTGTCTTTTAATTGCTAATCAGCATTAGATAAACTAGCAATGTGTTTTCAGACTGCAGTGGAACTGAATCTTATCACTGACACCATAGAGGAAATCAAGGAATGAGCAGGGAGAAGGGGTTTTTTTCATCTGTTTCTTACTCCCTAGTGTTGGAAGTTTCTGGTGAGTGATGGAGGCAGGCTAGTGCCAGGTGTCCCATGAACACCGTTCTGCTGTCCAAAATCCCTAGAAGGCAGCAGTATTTAGCTATGCTGTCTTGTCCCCACTTGCCAAATCCTTCTGTTGGAAATGAAGAGCCCAAAGTGGGTACCACAGTACCTGATCTCAAAAGTGGTAGCAGTATGACATGAGCAACTGATTCAAAAAAGGACTTGATTGAAGTAGTGATTATTTAGATGTAATCCCAACTTTAACCTGCAAACTAGTTGCACTTACTGGTCAGCACAAAACATGAAATTAGGGATTAATTTATCTTCATCAGATTATTTATTGAAACTTGATTAGAAAGGGTGATTTCAAAATGCAAATATTGCTTTTGAAATGTCATAACATGACCCTAAAAGACTTCTGAATTACTCAGTGGGACATTGCAGCATTGGTAATGATATTTAAATTATTAAAAGTATAGTTTTCCATTTCATAAGCAGGACAGTTTTTACTGGAAGGTTCCCATTTAATGTGATCTGATTGCATTTGTTAAGAACTCCAAATAGTTTGCTACCATACAATGTGTACTGCCAACAAACAAAAACAAAGCAAAAAATAATATACAGAGGTATTATTCTGCAATTTATAAAAGATATTCTAGCTCTTGTGTTTAATTTTTTAAAGGAATAAAATAGTACTTATGCCACAATTTTTGTGTGATTTCTCTTTGTTTTCTATTGGTTAGGAAGTGGTTGTTGCCTGAAGTGTATTACTTGCACAGTACCATAGATGCACATGATGCTTTACACAGAGGCATGCCAGAGTCTATGCTGAAGGATGTGTCATCCAACCAAAACAGATAGCCGTAATGTTTTACATTTCAAAATCCACATATCTGTCTGCCTACCTCTGTTTAGTTACTTGATTTACCACACACATTTTTAACACTCGTATGACTGTAGTATCTGGCCAGCCTACAAACGGATGAAATTATACATCTCTTTGTAATTTTAGACCCCAAATAGATCAGGCTCTGTAACTATAGTGTTGATCAGTGTTGGACAATATGCCAGCTCGATTTCAGCATGCAGACATGGATACTTCATAATGATTTTCACAGCAAATGCCAGATACAGTAGAAGTCCTGCCTCATCTTCCAGGCACTTCTCTCAAGGGTCCTCAAATTTAGTCTATCCTTGCCAACAAGATGGGCTGCAAAGGTATATCATCCACTGGGTGAACTTGTCTAATACCTACCCTGAGTCCCAAACTGCTGATCAGTGCAAAGTCCAGGCTGGTATTTTAATGAGCTCTGTCAGGCAATACTGGGATTCTCCACTGACACAGTGTCAGCAAAGGGCTTCACACAGTTCCCCCATCTCTGACCACTGAATGACACCACATCCTCCCCAAAACAGCCCAGGACCTCGCTGTGACAGGACTTCACTGGAGTGAAATTACAGCTTCAAGTGCAGTTTAGGTCACTGGTGGCAGAAAACCCCACAGAATGTGGCAGCTACTGGGTGATCTGAAGAAAGCTGAGCTTCAGTATCTTCCCAAGTGTTCCATGTCATAAGATCCATCCTCAGCACTTTGGCAGCTGCTAGCTTGGAAATGATAGATGAGAGAAAAAGAGGCCCTGGTCCTGAAAAGTTTTCTGATCTGAAATTCCAACTGAAGTACCTTCTTTGAGGTTGCTTTTCTGGTCAGATATGTGTTGGCCCAGAGCCTGAGATTTTAGAGATTGTCCTTTCCACTTGAGAGCCAAGTTACATTTGCGAGACAAAGGCTGAACAACGTTTATGGCTTTCACACTTCTGAAGGGTGAGCAATGCCTGAGCAATGGCTTTCAGCCTCTAACATTAAGAGCTGATAGTAACAAAATCATTTGAAAATCCTGATTTCTGCCCATTCACTATGCCTTTAACAAAATCAAACCCATTGTGCCAACTGGGATGGTGCAGAAATAAATAAGTCATAGCAGCTGTGAAACCAGTGCTTGCCAGAACTGTATATAGCAGATCCCAGAGACCACTGGGAAGTTGTGGAGGAAAAACAGTTTTTAAATAAGATTTTTAAATACCATTTTTAATCCAGATAATAATTTACAGTGTAACTGCATCTGTGGAGTTTTTAAAATAGAATAAATGTGGACTAAATGGAATATTGATATCAAGTAAATATATAGCAGGATTGATCAGAAATATATTCTTCTGCACACTATCCATTTTCTGAGCACTACAGATTTGGGGAAGTGATTCACCCTGATCTTGAAATTTGATAAAAATTCATTGCCTTCTGATTCCTGATTTATAACATGAAGGTTTATGAATCGAAGGATTATGTATCAAAAGATCATAAGCCTTGATAAAGCAAGATAAAGGACTGGCTCCTGAGTATTTTGTGCGTGATCTTTTGAAGAAAGTGAAAATTATGCAATGCTAAGTGCATTAAATTCCCATTGCAACTACTAGTTTAGGGCCTTTTTTTTTTATGAATGTGAATTGTTTAGCAGTTCCCATTGAGACATACTGAGTGGATGTCCAAGAACTTTGTGCTTGATGTCATATCTCTTCTGAAAATCTGGCCTCAGTTATGGAAGCTAAGAAGTATTGAAAGTCTGCCCATTATTTTAGTTGTTCAATTCCTCTCATAATTGAACATGGAATCCTAAAAGAGTCACAGATCTACTTAAAATATAAATTGTAAAACTCTTATCCTGCCCTCACAATGTATTCTTGTGCATTGTGCATTCTAATGGAAGAAACTCCAGCTGGAACTGTTGGCTTTGGAAAGGCTTCCTAATAGGTTACATTACACACTTCAGATGTGATACAGGTTTTACTTTTGAGGACTGGAAGAGTTATGAGATTGCCTTGTTTTCTGCCTACAAGGATGATTTACACCTAAATGATTGGTTTGAATCATCCTCAGAAAGGCTCTTGAAGATCAATTTTGCATCATCACATCAAAAGTATCATACTTAAAACCAATTTATAGTTGTGGATGTACTTCCATACACTGGTTTAAACTGAGTTTAATTGCCTTTTTTTTTCTTTAATGTATACTTTTTTTTACAGGAAAGAACAGTAATATTCTGGTCATAGAATCATAGGATACCCTGAGTTGGAAGGAAAACGCAAAGAACATCCAGTCCAGCTCCTGGACCCACACAAGACAGGCCCAAAAATCACACAATGTGCCTAAGAGCATTGTCCAAATCCTTATGTGACTCTGGTGGCTTGGTGCTATGACCACTGCCCTGGGGAGCCTCTTCCAGTGACCAACAACCACCTGGGTGAAAAGCCTTTCCCTAATATCCAGCCTAAACCTCCCCTGACACAGCTTCAAGCCTGTCTCTTGGATCCTGTCACTTGTCACCAGACACAAGAGGTCAGTGTCTGCCCCTTGTCTTTCCCTCGTGAGAGTATTGAAGACTTCAATGAGGTTTTCTCTCACCCTCCTCTTCTCCAGCTGAACAGACCAAGTGTCCTCAGCCACTCCTCATATGGCTTCCCAACAAGGCCCTTCACCATCTTTGTGGCTCTTCTTTGGATTCTTTTTCATAGCTTTGCATCTTTTATTGTGGTGACCAAAATTGCACATAATATTCAAGATGACGGTGCACAAGTGCAGAGCAGAGCAGAGCAGAGATGGCAAGGTTGGATGAGGCTCTGAGAAACCTGGTCTAGTGAAACATGTCCCTGCTCATGGTAGGGAGGTTGGAACCAGAGGATCTTTAAGGTCCCTTCCAACCCAAACAATTCTATGATTCTGTGGTCAGTCTGTCCAGTTCCAGGTCCTTATACCTGTCATATAAGATATCAAACCTATATGTCCACTGAGAGCCTTCAAGGAAGAGCAGGAGCCTTCTTCCTCGTGTGGGCAATGACCAGCTTCCAATCTTTGCACTGAATAAACTTTGAGTTACTTTTTGACATGGTACAGAGCCCACCTGCATCTCTGCTGCCATGGCAGGTTGAGACTCCTGAGACTGTGAGGAGGTAAACAGGCTGTGCAGCATTGGTGAGGATGAGCAAGACATTGGTAGGGTATTCTCAGAAACCCTGCAGTTCAGGAGTGTCAACATTGATTTGAAACAACATCATTTGATATATTTTGATGCTTTTGAACATCAAATAACATAACAGACATTGCTACAGAAAGAAGATAATTTGATTTTCCAAAAGTAACTGGTGAATCTGAGTTGTGGATTTGAATTTTGTATACCCCACTCTGGATAATTTTAAAGAGTTTTTAGGGGTAGGGAATGGAATCTTTGTCTTGCATCTAAACTTGTTGACCTAAAAATGTAGTAAAATTTGAAAACCTGTAACAATTTAGTGAAGCAGTATATCAGACGCTCATGAAATGACAAAACATTAAAATAGTCTGGGCCAATTTCCTTAAAGAGAAAAATGATTCTACATTGTGCTACTAATCTCATATAAATTTACATTCCAGAGGACATACCCATTAAAATATAAATGTGACACAGGATGCTTCTGAAGTTAAAAAAGAAGATCCTTTTGCAAAGAGGCATGTTTTGTAGTATATGAAATGAATGACTGAGGGGTTAGATGCTGGTTGACAAAGATACAAGAGTTCTTGAAAAGGACTAATAGCAAATCAATGACCTCATGTTTTCTGCTTTTCTTGGTAGCACAAAAATTAATTGAATGCAAAAACTATTTTGATTCATTGGATCAAATTATATAATGGGTTTAATTATGCATTTCCTGATTATAATTGTCAGCTTCTCAGAGTAGCTGATGTGATGGAGAACAGAACTGACCTTTAGTTTCAGATTTAAGACTCCTGGTTTAAGTATGAGTGAAAGACCTGTGTTTGAATTAATTATCATATTAATAATGAAATAAGGTATAGATTACCTCTCCCTTAGTACTATAGAATGTTAGTTATTCAGTACACTCTGTTATGTGTAGCAGCCATTCCTTAGTGACTAACTGCAGTGATGATTTCTGTGATACTTGAAATGCTGATCACTTTGTTCTTCATTGCCATGAAATGTGGATAACTTCATTTACAGTCTGTATGATGATATCGCATGCTATATGATGCAAATATGTATTAGCCTGATATTTTCTGATCCTCTTTATGAAAGTGTCTTGGATATGTTTCTTTGTAAATTATCAGTGTCCTTGATTATCAGTGAGTAATCCTCAACTCACTTTTTAGTTCAATAATTCACATATGTAATTTGTATGTGGAGTCCAGGGAAGACAACACTTTGCCATAAAAGGCTGCAATGACTTATGGAAATTTGAGAGACAGGAGTAAGAATTCAGTGGGTGGTTTTAATAGCCGGTCTACACATTAGAAACAAAGACTTTTTGGAGCACCATCTCTCTGATTTCTTTCAGAATCTAATTTTGAAAGACAAAACTTCTGGCCAGTCCTTAAGGTGCTACTGCACTTTTTATCCTTTCTGGAGACAACTAAAATATTTAGTGTACTTTAAAACAGTATTGTAAACTACTAATTTTAGGAGCTGTGTACCTTAATCTTGGCAAGTGGCATCAAAATACACCAGTAGACACCTACTGTGTGCTGTTATAGACACACGATGTTATCAGCTTTCTCTTGGCTGACCACAGTTTTGAACAAACTGTTGGGGTGTGTTTGGTGTGATCTGAGTGTTCCTGCTAAACTCAGCATCTAGGACTGAGGTGGGGAGCACCTGTGGGCTTTGATGGTAGTGAATTCAACACTGACTTTTTTGAGCCATGTCTGCACTGATGCTGAGCTAGACAATAAACACTCATTAAACTCCTTGCCTCAGATATTAGATGCCTCTAAGATTTACTTAGCAGTGTGTTTAGACAGAGGTCACAAGGCTTGAATGTTTTGACTGAAGTTCTGCTGATGACTTACTTCAGAGATCTAAATCCTTTTATGGGTCTGAGTCATAGGCTTGGATCTGCAACATGAAAGCTGTGAGCAGACTACTGCATTGTCCTAGTTCAGCAGGAGGGACCAGTTGACACTGTGTGGGGGTGATCAAAGCTGTGTATTCTATTCATTCCCCAAGGACAATAGACCATTAGCAGCAGCTGCCCAGGGAGTCATCAGCAGCTCCACCCCCCCAGGCTGGGTGTGAAGGTCATCAACGGTTCAACAATACCCCCTGGCTCCCAGAGTTAATCACCCATTGTGTGAGTCCCCGCCCAGGGGGAAGGACTGGGTGCTCCCTGAGAGTACATAAGTGGTGGGTAAGACCTTGGGAAGGGTTTGTTGGATCCAGAGAAACAGCAGGACCTTGACAGGAGGAGACCGCCACTCTCGCCCAGACCACAGCCCTCGCCTGCACCAACAGGTTTTTCACTTCCTTTTGCTCTGGACTTGGGGGAGCCACAGGAGTCTCAGCACAAGGGCATACAAAACCCCCTTGGGTTTGTGCCCCAGGACACTGGGTTATACTGCTGGGGTTTTGTGAGTTGAAAGCAATTTCCCTTTTGTGTCAGTGTATTTATTGTAATATTATTATTAAATTTTAGCTTTGACTTAATCTCTCTCGTGGTAAGTTCATTTCCCCTGCTGGTTCGCCTTTAAACCAGCACATGCATCTTTGCAGGGCCGAGGTTCTGGATACACAATCATCAGATTCATGACTTTAAACTACTAGATGACTTGCCAGTCACCAATGGGAACAGTTAAATATCAGGGTCTTATGGTATACCCTATTCTGTGGACTAAAAAGGTGCATAGGTCTGAAAAAAACCCTCCCCTCCCATGAAGATAAATTTCACCCACAGAGATTCATAGCTCACAAAGACTGAGAAATAACATTGTCTTTACTCATTTACTAATGTGAGCTGAGACCAATATCTCTCCTGTGTTAAAAAAGGAAAGAAGGCTATTTCTAGTGAATAAGAAGATGAATCAAATGCCATGAGTATAAACAAAATAAATAACCATTTAAAAGAAGGCAAACACTTTATACCTTTGAAACAACAAATACAGAGAGAGTAGTGAGAGATTTATGATTCATGCTGTATTCTGATGCTCTTTTTTTTCCTTTTTTTTTTTGTTAGTTCAGGTGGTGATGTTTACTCACAAGTTTACACTACATGGAAATATGGTATTCATGAGTCATTGACCTTAGTGAGGTATTAAGAAAGAAAATCAAATGCTTATCAACACCCATCTTCAGGTAAGAAAGCAGACTAGCTGAGTTAGATGGTTTCACTGTCTTTGAGCAAGTAATGATAGGAGAAATGAAAATGCAGAACATAGTTAAGCAAATATGAGAAAACATAAAGACATAACACAGATCATGAAACATCTGCTGTTTGAGAATTGCTGTATAACAGCAAATACCTAGCCAGTGGGCTGCAGATCAGGCTGCAGCATGGGCCATATTTTTTAAAAGACAGAAAGCTTATACCCAAACTATACACAGTCTGTATAATATAGAATGTTTGCAAGACCCTTTGGGCCGGTCAGAAAGAAAGAGCCTTCATTTTTCACTCTCTCATATGCCAATGGCATGTGGCATGTCTGGAGTATTCTAGCTATGGTTATGCCTATAAGCACAACCTAGTAGCTTTCCTTCATCTTTATGACGGCTTGCTTGTTCATTGTCCTGATCAGTTGTGCTTTGGGCAGAAAGAGTAAAAATAGAAGAAAGAGGTGAAGCTTTCTCCACTTGCTCTTCCTTGCTCAGTGTCATTGCAGTCACACGGATCTTGAATCCTATGGCTTTGTGTTTTAGTTTTGAGGGGAAGAACCAAAATGTTTACCCACAAATGGGGGAGAGGATTCCTACACAATAATCACATCACTCTTTATCAAATTTAAGAAAGGGAACTTTAATCAGAAAATGGGTATAAGAAGGATAACTGTTCTTAACTCATATATATATATATGTGTGTGTGTGTGTGTGTTTAGGTATAAATATGATTGTAAACAGACCAGAAGAAACTGCTTCCCCAACACAAGAAAAATGAAACACAACAACCCCCAAACCAGCAGGTTTCCTCCTGGAGAAAAGTTATAGGCAATGTCTGTGTCACAACCCAGCTGGCTGCAAGGTGACCTCCCAGCCCCTCTCCAGAGAGACAGAGACAAGCGGTGAGCACTCAGATGAATTCTGTCTCTCCCCGTGTGTCCCTTGTCCCAAAAGAAGAAGGAAAGCTGGAAAACGGAGAACCGCAGCGTGTTCCAGAAAGCAGCCGCCACCTCTCTCTTGGGTCGCTGCTGCAGCCAGGGCGGGCCGGTCACAACACTGCAGGCATCGGTGAGACGGGAGTGGAGACCGGGACCCCAATGCTGAAACCAGGAGCAACAGCAGTGGCAGGGGGGAAAAAAACTGGCTTACTCCACAGTCGCAGCAAGGAGGAGCAGCAGCGGCTTCACTCCCACGGGAGCACACACACCGCCAGAGCCGTGTGTAGTCCCCAAGAACAAAAGAGACAGTCCAAGCCTGTTTCCCAACACACCTTTCCCCAGTCTCCCCCACCCAAAACGATCAAGAAGGAATTGGTACTAGTTAGCTACTTCTTTTGTTAACTAATGGCATGGGGAGTTGCTAGCGGGGAGAGAATTTACATCAAAACTACAACACTTTGCTTATGTCATGCTTTGTGAATGGTGTCAGAAAAAATTATGACCACTACCAGTAGGCTTGACTTCTCTTCCTAATCTTCACAGCTGCTGCACTGCCAACAGGTAGCCTATGGGGAGTCTGGAAAATATAAGACATCCAGTAACCAACCAAGGTGCTAGACATGCTTGGGCATGTATGTGTTTCATAAAATGGCTCTGACTTGCACCTGTGGCTTTATTTTTCTGTCTGTGTGGACTGTGCATTTGGTCTTGAACCTTGTCTTGGGACATCCTTTACTTATGCAAGATACATAGAACCTTTGGGCCTGTAAATGGAAGGTAAAGAGCAGCAGAGGTCTGCTCCTTGCACAGTTGTATTTTATATAAATGGATAAAGAAATATTTTCATTTGAAACTAGCATTTCTTCATGAAGGATACTTAAGATCCTGTAGAGAGCTCTTTTCTGTCTCGTAAGTAGTATAGTGGAAGAAATCAGAATCCAGTATGAAAAGTCCACATGATCACAATTTTTTAAAATGATCTACAGATCTCTTGTAGTATGAAAATACACTTCTTTTTTTTTCAGTTTTTTTGTTATAGTGTTCTTAACTGAATCTATCTTGGCCCAGAATCAGTGTTTCTAGAACATCCAAAATTACATATTTATGGAACTTCAGTACTAAAGATGTACAATTTGTTCTTTAAAATTTGGCTCCCCTTGTAGTCTTCACTTATAAACCCAGATAAATACAAGAACACATGCGTGGCTGAAATGCACAACCCTTGCATTTCTGCCTAATTGTTTCCTCATTGCAGTCCTTTTTCAACCCCTCCCCCTTTGCTATTTTTTCAAAACTGTGAAGACATTTCTGCCTATGTGCATGTTTGGCAGATGATTGAAGACAATTTCTAGATAAACTTGGTCACTGTTTAGGGGCCCTATAAGACAACAGCTATCCAACCACCTGCATAATGCCAAGACAAGAACTTGGCCAGAATAAATCTGGTTCCCATTAAGCTTAATCTTTTATATGGAATATTTATGAAAAGTTAGTAGGAATTTTTTTTTTTTGTATTTTAAATAACAGACTCAAAGTACCCCAGCCAAGAATCCAGGGGGTAATTTGCTTAAGGTCAAATGGCAGGCTGGTGCAGGTAGGCTAGCATGCTTACCAGAGGAGGAAAACACTGAACGAGCAGTTACAGACACTGCCAGCTTTAGGGTATTGCCAGCACTGGCACTATTTTTGTCGGCAGATATATGTCAGCTATGGAGTTGTTCCAAGAGACGTGAATCAGTCTTGTTAATTATCAGAGAACATGGTCAATTGCTTTCTTATAGTTTTGATTTATTCATTTTCACTCTGAATCTTACAAACCTGAGGAAGCAACGTGCTCAGGTTGCTTATATGTTAGGGTTTCCTATGCAGTAGTTAATATACATCCTACTTGCATTTGAATATACTCATTTTGTAGTACTGCCTTCAAAAGGTAATGCTTTGGCCATGCCAAAAGAATTTTGTCTGGATGACAGATTCAGAAATTTACACAGACTACCCAATTTTATCTGAAAGATTCTCTTTAACACATAGAAGTCTAGAGAATTTAGCAAGAGAAATTGACCTTTACCCTGTGTTTGCATATGGAATAAAAATACTTAGATTTTGTATGTTAACCCTAAAGATATAAAGGCAAAGATTTGCAGTTTATACATATAACAAAGCCACTGTGGCCTCCCATTCACCTGGCCCCAGGAGAAACAAGCAGAAAAAATGTGGTCTTTCCAGTAAGGTCTTCTGTTAGTATAGCTACTTTGGGTAGGGCTTCATAGTTTTCTTACCTTCACAGTTCTCCCAAATAAATTCCTTGCAGTGTAAACCTTGAAGAGTACTGGATTTTTGTTTGTAATAGCTGCACTTCGAGGTAATTTCTGTGTGTCAGACTTCCTTATGTGAAGGAAATTTTGCTGTCTGACCTTAGAGGAGCCATGCTGGGAGTTATATTTGCATCATCTGACCTGAGACCTGAGCTGGGACCAGAGCCCCTTCACAGCGGTGGTTCCAGGGAGCCAATGAATGCCCCACTTAACTCCCACACACCCCACATTCACACAGTCAGACCAGCTTTCCTTACTGACTTGAACCCAAAGTTCGAAACTTCTGGATCCTTAAAATAATTTTATCATCATGCAACAACAGAATAACAGCTTGAGTTGGTGCCTCCAAGGAGGGACCCTGAACACAGGAGCTTCTGGGTTTTATATCCTCACAGTCTATATAGGGGCAAATCTGGGGTATTCCTACTGAGTCCCTGGTTCCTGCTGTTTCTCTGAGCGCTCCTCACCTGGCTGTGGCAAAGGTCTCTGTGCCCTTTGTTATACAAAGGCTCAGAACCAGTTCACAGCCTCTTGTCTCTGGCTCCTGCCACCTACGGGCTCTCACATTGCAGCTGCACACAGAGCTACCTGCACTGAATGTACTCTTCAACACCCAGTACATAATTCCTCCTGCGTTCCTAGCAAATACCCATCCATAGGTATGACCTTTCAGTTCAAATTGCATTCTGAAGTGTTTTGTTCAAATGAATTCATCTTCTTAGCCTCTTCATCTAGTCAACTGCAAATTTCTAGGAGATTCCTCCCATGGATAATATAATATTGTGTAGAAATACCTACAATATTTCATTAATATAATATACAGTACATAATAACTTAGTAATATAATAATATTCATAATTTGTTTGGTATTGTATTGGTTGCAATACAGTTGCCTGCTAGAATGAACTCTTGACTGTTTCCAACAGTCTGACTTTTCACTTACTACCCACGGCACTTATATGAACTTATGTGTGCTGAGATCTGCACCATGGCATGGATATCCAGGCTGTGAGCTGAAACAAAACCCTTCAGTAAACCTCTGAAGAACGTCAGAAGAGCAGAGCACATCATACAGGAGGCTCTTTTTAAGCCTGTGAATTGGCCCAATTCATTGTCTGAAGTGAGTGCTGAAGTTTCCCATGCAGCCTGTTAGGTGTCTCCTTGAAACAACTTTGGTAAACATTGGCTTTCCTTGACAAGTTCTGGAAGCAGCTTGTGAGTGCAGTCCAGGAATCATTCCAAGAGTGGCTGTCAAGGTGAGAAGGAGGACAGAGGTTGTTGAAGAGCTCTCTATCAATTTATTTTGCTGTACAGAGGTAGAGAGCACTAGATCTGTCTAGGAAAGACAGGATCAAAGACCTTTTATTGTCCTAAGGACTTTGCCAGCAATGTTTCATCTCTTCTGAGGAAGGTATTTGAATTCATCACTGTTCCTCCCTTGCAGACTCATGGTGTAGTCTCAGTGTATCCGGGCTAGCGGAGCTGGATAGAGTAGACCTGGCCTGAATGGCCCTTTGACCTTGCACTTTTTGTTCACTGAATGATATCTTGGATACACCTGCTGGTAGCACATGCTGGTCAACTTGTAGAGCAACCATGCTGAGCCTGTTTTGGGTGGGCACGTTGAAATCTGTTGCCTAGTCCTGGATCTCCTGGTCTGAACTACAAGCTCTGCAAAGTTGTGCCAGTCCTCAGGGCAACACAGTTTGTTTTGCCTATCCGCTGATAAAATGTGAACAGGTTTTCATCAGAAGAGAAGCTGGGACTGGGGTTAGTGTCGTGTGCTTTGTACCTCAGGAGGTTTATCTACAATCTCATGTGGTTTGCTTCCTGGTTGGTAAAATTTTGGTAAGAACAGGTATTAAAATCAACATGACCTAGTGACTTTAACATTGTTGGAGAGTATTTGTGTAGAAAATGTTAACTTAATAAAAAATTCAGTTTGGGCAGGTCCTTGGAGATCATCTAGTCCAGCCTCACATCCAAGCTGGATGAAGTGGCTCGGAGGTTGGCCTGGCTAAGGCCAAGCATCTCCAATAATGGATATGTTGTATCTTTTTGGGGCATCTGTGCTGGCGTTTAACCACTCCCACGGTGAGTATTTTCTCCTTCTATCCAGTCAGAATTGCTCTGCTGCAAACTGGGACACTTGACTCTTTTCTCCTCACTGAGCATCAAAGAAGAGCCAGTTTTCATAATTTCTACAATCCTTTCTACTTTAGTGATGAAAGTTTTCTTTACATGGCTACTTTGGTTTAGTCTAGTTGTTCCCAGGGTTCAGCTTATTAGTTAGCACATTTGCCAGTCGTGGCTGTAGCTTTTCTACAGCTCTTGCAGACAAATGGATGGTAAAATCAGAGCTCAATACAATGCAACTTAGCTTGTGCTATGCCCAGCTCATAGAGGCTGATCTCAAGTCAACTTGTGAGTCTAATGACATGTGTTGAATATTTCTATAAGGCAAATACACTTTTGTTACTCCATTAGTGAGGTCAACTATTTGGATGGACTGAATTAACATTTTAAGCTGATAGTGCACTGCAGAAAATGATGTGCCTTTGTGCTATATCCAGTTCCATTCACCATGGTGGTGGACCTCAGTAAGAGCTCCACATCTGGGCAGGAATGAGATAGCTGCTTTGTTCAGTATTTTCCTTTCAAAACATCCTGTCTGTAAGGCTTCTTATTACATACTGTGTTGTGTGGTGTCCCTATGGAAAATATAGGGCTGGAAAGAATGTCTTGTGTTGAAACACTAAAATGTGAATTTGGGAATCTATTTTCCTTACAGAGCTCTGTATTCTCTCTTCAAATGAAAAGCATCAGAAAGGAAAGGTTATTGGTAATACTCTGGGGTAATTATCTTTTATTTGGTGTTTACTGTGGGAGGTCATGACAGAGCCTTTATGCTATTCTAAAGATTTTACTCTCCAGAAAATATAGAAGAAGATGGGAAAAACAGGTGAGAGAGGAAGGGAGTGAGTGCTCCTACTAAGGGAAATTCCTAGTCCATTGACAACACTGCTGTCTTTCTGTTATATTCCAGTGGAAAGAAGCAAAGAGAGAAAAGCAAAGGATGACATAGTTTCATCTTGCTTAATGACATCAGCAGTAACCGTCCTACAGAAATCTTCAGGAGGGACAGGTAAATATTGATGCTGAGAAGAAATTTTGATTGTACATGACACACTTCACTCTTTTGCATGTTGACATTTTAATGGTAATCCTGTCAGACTCCAGTGACCTCCAGTACCTGCTGCTTTTATTTGGGTTAGGAGACTATATCTCAATTTCTAATATTCTAGGAATTTTCAATAATTTTTGATTAGGAGAGGAAGGAATTCCTGTAGAGTCTGAATGTCGAATGAAAACTTCCATCTAGATAGATTCTATTTTTCACTAAAATAATAAAAAAAAAAGTAAAATCATGAAAGGCAGCTCAGGAAAGAGGACATTTTAATTCTTTGATAACATATTGCTGTATGTGGAGGTCACAAAGGGTCGAAGGGAAAAACACTGAAATAATTAGTCTTGCAATTAAATTATTTATATGATTCTGAAATTGAAAAGAACATTTTGACTTGGTTTACATGCCATGAATTCTTCTGAAAATCCTTAACTCCTTACTTCAGGAAACCAAGTTGTCTAACAAGAGCATGATTGACATTTACAAACAACAAAAAGAGTGGTCTCAAAATATAATCTCCAAGGAAAGCACATAGTAGCATTAGTAGGATATTAGAATTCTTTCCCAGTGGTACTGTGCTTTGGCAAGATATTTCTCTGGATGCTGTAAACCAGTAACTGCAGATGGACTGGAACAGCCAAAGAGAGAGCATATGAAGTGATTGCACATTGCAATAAGCCACTCTTCTGTTTTAAATTAGCAAGATCTAAAACATCATGGTAGCAGATGTCCATCTCTGGGGCCAAACATTTCAGGATGGAAATCTCTCTGTGTCCCTCTTGGTCTGCATACATAATACAAACAACACAGTAACATGTCTAAGAGTGGTTTTCACCCACATTGAATTGCTCTCTTATTTAGACAGAAGTTAATAAGAGTGTTAATAATATCAAAAGTATTAAAAAACTTCTCTTTGACTGGAGTAAATACTAAGGGCCTATGGATATGTATGATAGTCAAAACAATCATTCCTTATCTTTTTTTGTTTGCTATCCCTATTCATTACTATAGTGGAATATGACTTATCCTCTGGACAAAATCCTCTGGTTTTTGCATAAAAACGTAGATTTCATAAAATGTGGGCCATGATAACAGGATCAGGGGAAGTGAAAACTGGAAGATATGTACATTAAAATAAGAAGGATTTACTTTTGATGTCTATTATTTATATGACATTTTCCCCAAAAGCTTTCAAAGGTTCAGAAGGTATTGATTGTTGGATTATTTGAGAAGATCACATCTATTTAAACAACACATTGTATTTTTCTTTTATAAATGAGTTGACTTTCTTAATTTACCATTAGCATGGAAAATAATCCCTTTCTCCCACTGCCAAATCTAACATATTTTGTGTAGGGTCAAATGAAAATACTTAGAGTTACCAAAAAAAGTTTATACTCCCCTCAGATAAGGTGAATTTAGTACCTGGTACTGGCATTTAATAGTGATTAAAAATGGTAAGTGATTAAACTTATCACAAGATAAAGTTTCTAATTTCACAATTAGAACTTAACCAGAAGCATTTATCAGATCCGTGATCTTAATTTTCTCAGTCTATTCCGGAAATTTAACACAGCTCTTGCATTTTCCAAAGATGAAGAAGGTACCTGGAAAACAAAATTCAGAAGCATACATGAGCATACATGGGTTCCTTTCTTTTCCCCACCCCCAAGTAAGTATTTAAAATATAATAGTTTTATTATTTATTTTGAACAATACCAAAATTTGAGAAGAATTACTGTCTTATTACTGAGTCTTGTGAGAGTTAACTTCAGACAGTAATCTGAAAAATGCAGGTAGACTCACAAAACTTTATTTTTTTTGCACTCATGACAGCATTTATCTGTGAGAACTGTCTAAAGAGGAGTAAGCTATTTTTGAGAAGACCCATAGCTAGTGTTAGTTTGCTGTTTCCGTTTGAACCCAGGAGTTTAGCTGGTGTGTCAAATCCTGAGGACCACTGGGACCAGGAGAAACTTCTTCAGTAGGTTACACTCTATGACACTTCTATTTTTTTAAAAGTTAGAACAAGATGTTCAAGTTTTTGTCTCTGAATATAGAAGAAACAAGAGAAAGTTGGAAAATTTCTACCATTAAGTAACATTCATTCTTAGGGATACGTGATGTTTTTCCACTCTCTGGATATCTGTTCATAGTTTTTTGACCTCTTGTCCACCTTGTTATCTCTTCTGGTAATAGAATTTTTGCACTGGAGACTGAATTCCTCTCTCTCTTTCCCAGACTTCTCCAGCTGCACATAAGTGTTTTTGAGTTATCCTAGTAAGAATTGGGCCGTATCATGTATCCCATTGCCCTCTCCTCCATTCCTGTGATGATCCCTTCAGAGGCATACCTACATTTTTCATCCTGGCAGACAGCCCAGTCTCCCACTCCCTGAACTGGCTCTGGGGATGGCCCATCAATTTCTACTAAGGAGTCCTGTTAACCTGCTACTTTTGCTGTTCATATGAAATTCCTCCCCTGCATTTTCCTCCTCTTGTTTGTACATCATTCTATGAATTGGCTCCCTTTCTCATGATTGTCTATCATCCTTATGCTACTTTCTATTTCATCCGTTCCCTATTTTTCTTATTTTTCTCAACCCTCTTCTGGGAAGAGCTGCTTCATAGTTCTCATTTTCTATTTTCCCTTAATGCAGCCAATCCCTTCCTTGGGGATATCTTTTCTTTGGCAGCTTTATTCCTTTATTGCTTTATTCCTTATTCTTCCAGAGGCAATCCACCTAAGCCAGTGTATTCTTCTGCTCCTCTGCTCTATGGAGTACCTCTCAGTCTTGGGTTGCCTACCCATTTTCTGCTGCATCACAATGATGAAGCTCTATTGAATGCTGTTATTCTTTACAGTTGCACTTAAGTCCTGGGTATCATAATTAGTACCTTGGTTAGGCCAAACCATTCACAATAATGGTATGTGCCAGATATCCCTCTGCAGAGACAATGGATATCCCTCTACCTCTGCATCCTCTTATTTTGTCATGCCTGACCTCAGGTCATCTCCAGCTGTCTCTCTCTGTGTTTTATCACTGCCAACTGTCTCCTTTTAACCGGCTTTAAGAAAGAAAAAGAATATATCCCAATGTTTCTTTTATGGTCTTTGTTTTACTAGCGTGGTGGGTTGACCCTGGCTGGATGCCAGGTATCCTCCAAAGCTGCTCTGTCACTGCCCTCTGCAACTGGACAGGGGAGAGAAAATGTAACCAAAAGCACATGAGTCAAGACAAGGGCAGGGGTCACTCACTGTCATCACCAGCAAAAGGGACTCAACTTGGGGAAAGTACTTCAATTTATTACCAACCAAAATCAGAGCAGGATGATGAGAACACCTTCCCCTCACCTCTCTCTCTTTCCCAAGCTTGACCTACTCCCTTTCAGCAGTGCAGGGGAATTGAAATGATTGTTACAGTAAATTCATGACATGTTTCTGCAGCTGCTCAGGGAGAGGACTCCTTTCCCTGCCTCAGTGTGGAGTCTCTTCCACAGGAGACAGTTCTCCAGGAATTTCTCCGACAAAAGTCCATCCCATAAGCAACAGTTCTCCATGAACTGCAGCAACATGGGTTTATTTTCCATGTGGTACAGTCCTTCAGGAAAAGGCTGCTCCAGCGTGGGGCCCCTCCCATGGAAGACAGCTGCCCACAAACTTCTCTAGCATGAGTCCTTCCCATGGGCTACACTTCATGAATTGCTCTGACATGGCTACTTTCCATGGGGTGCAGTCCTTCAGGCACAGGCTGCTCCACATGGGTCCCCCATGGATTCACAAATCCTACCAGGAAACCTGCTCCAGCATGGGCTCCTCTTTCCATGGTTCTGTAGTTCCCTGTCAGGACCCTCCTCCAGCACAGGCTTCCATGGGTTCGCAGCCCTCTCCCCAGCATCCACCTGCTCCAGCGTGGGGTCCTCCATTGACTGCAGGTGGATCTCTGCTCCCTCATGGAACACCATGGGCTGCAGGGGCAGAGCTGCCTCACCACGGCCTGCACCACGGGCTGCAGGGGAACCTCAGCTCCAGCAGCTGCAGCATCTCCTCCCACTCCTTCTTCACTGACCTTGGTGTCTGCAGGGCTGTTTCTCTCACATATTCTCACTTGGCTCCTCTCAGAGGAGCAATAACATTTTTCCTTCTGAAATGTGTTATCCTAGAGGTGTTGCCACCATCACTTGGTCAGCAGCAGCAAATCCATCTTGGAGTTGGCTGGCATTGATTCTGTTGGACATGGGGGAAGCTCTGGCAGCTTCTCACAGAAGCCACCCCTGTAGCCATCGCCACTACCAAAACATGGCCATGCAAACCCAATACAAGTACTCACTTTTCATAAAATGGAGGATGAATGTTGTAATTATGAAAGTTATGCTTCTTTTCTCCCACATAAATAAAAGTGGCTGAGTTCCTGCTTTAATTGTGAATTTAAGGATGCTAACTGTGGAAACACAAGCTGTATAATTAGTTGGCAGTTTTTGCAAAATTAAAGCAAATATATGGGGTTATATTCAAAAGTCAGTTACTAGCAACTGATTCAATACTATACTGTGGGGAAACAGAAGGAGAAGAATGGATGCAGAAAGATACACAACTAGGTAGTACTGATCAATATAACTCCATTGCTAGGGAAGTATTCCTCTGCTCAGGACATTGCCATGACAATTAGAAGGATTTTTTGAGACAGCAATTCTGATCATCATCAATATCTGAATGTTGTCAAATGCAAATACCTGTACCCACTAAAACATCAAGACAGAAGAGAATGAACTGGAGAGTTTGCAATTTTCAAGAAGTTCCAGTTTCTGCCATTTAAGCACCAAATGCAGTTTACATTTGTGGGGAGGCACATCTATGTTCAGTATCCAACAGCTAGATCTAAGTTCCATTGACAGGGCACTGAATCTGGATGACAGAAGTTGTGTACCAGGCTAGACAGAAGCTGGTGTTCCAGAAAAGATACTCTCACTACAAGTTTATATATTTGTGTCTGGTTTGATGAAAACCAAAGGCCCAGAATTTCACATAGTTCCTGCAATTTGAAAGTAACTTCAAAACTGTAATTCCAAGTATCATTCTTCATAATACTGTTTCTGGCTTTTAAACAAGGTAACCCAGAATTACCTCCCTTAGAAGGCAACTGAAACAGCTCCTTTTTTCCAGTTATGCATTAGAGCTCACCTGTGCCATTCAGGTCAAGTGACCAGTTCGACAAATGAATAATAACAGCAGCATTTGCAACAGATGATAAACTGCATTATGCCTACCAACCAACATAAATTGTGCACTCCTTTTATTGAGCATTATGCAGTTTAATGCTGCAAAAATTATCTTATTTCAATTGTATTTCAGTGAGACATGCACCCCTCTTTGTAGGAAGTACAGCACTCACAATTTTATGACTGAATGTCAAAATTCTTATCACCCTCTGTCTTGCCTCACTTTTCCTTTTTGTCTTACTGAGCAGTCTGGTTCTGCTGCTGCTGCAGGGAGTTCCCTTGTAGCAACCATGTGTTTGACCTTTCTTATGGCTCAGATTACTCAAGGCAGTTGGGCTCGTTCTTTGAAGGACTGCTCTTTGTGTGGCCATTTAAGCTGTAAATTAACTCTGCTTCTTGAATCATCATTAAAGCATCTTACAAAGATTCCCACACTGATGAGAGAGGGGGTGTACATTTGCTAGTGAGTAAGCAGTATGATAAAGCCTCTGAGCCACCAGTGCTGCTCATGGGAAGGAGATGCAGTGTTGCAGGACAAGCTGTTGACCTTGGTGATGAGCCATAATTTTCAGATCACGTTTCAGCAAATCATGTGCTTGTTTCTTCCTTCCCCTTTCTAGCATTTCCCTCTCCTTTCCCCAGGGAAGAAAGTCAGACTTTTTCTGGTTTGCTACACAAGGACATTCACATTTATTTTAATCTCTTCCATGAGTTTTTCCCTTGGAATACAATTTTGACCAGAGTTTAGAGAAGAGAGGGCTGCTGTGGAGCAAGGTGCTAATTGGCATAAGTACTGATGACAGGAGTAGGTCTTTCAGTGAGGTTTCTGGTTTGTTCAGTCACAGAGTAATACAGAAATTCTCTTGGATTCATGAATACCACAGATGGAAAAGTCATATTCAGTCGTCTGGTTCACCCATCTGAGAGTACAGGGTTATTCAGCAGGACATATGCTTCTAATATTTTGTCCAACCTATTTTTATACTCTGGGTGATGAGTCATGGGGCTTACACCGTCCCCAAAGGAACAATATTCTACTGCTAATCAAATTTCAATGCTGGGAAGATTTTTTCCCACTATAGGTTTTCAATCTGTTAATTTTATTTTGTTACATTTGTTTATCTCTTCTAAACACTCAGTTTTTGTATTTAAGTTCTTCATCTGTATTTTTTTTCTTATCAGATCATGGTATGTTAAACAGGGCAGGTTGTTGAAGCCTATCTTTATTTTGGCCTGGCATGTTGCCTTGTAAAAGCCTCTGTTCATTAGTATATCATTTAATCTTCAGACTTAAACATTTTGGAACGTTCAGCTGTATCTGAGAACTGTATGAGGCAAAAATACTCATGCTCCTTTTCCTGTTAATATAAGCAATACAGTCATTCAGTTGAAGATCTGCACACCCATGTTTTGAAGCAAGGCTGGGAAATTTGGCAGGAAGGGTGAGTTCTTCCAACTGAAATGTGTCTCTTGATATCACTGAAAAATGTATTTTAGTCAAATGATAAATCTAAAAAAAGAAGCCATCTCTCAGGAGTGAAGTGGGAACTTGCCAGAATTTGGTTGCTGCCTTTTGATTGTGAAAGACCCTGTGTCCAGCTGTGGCTGCTATGGGATGAGCAGAGTGTGACTGTGCTGGCTGTCTACCCTGATGCTGTGCCGGGAAACCCCTTCCAAAGACAGCCCCTCACCTTGACCAAGGACATGGGGCACTCTGCCTGATGCTGGCACAAAGCAGACACCAGGAAAACAAGAGAGAAAAGGAGGAAGAGTAATAGATCAGAAGAGAAAGAAAGGGGGAAAGATAGATCTGAGCTGGGAAGGAAAGGAGATGAGACCAGTCAGGGAAAACACTATCAACCAGGTGTAGGAAGGAGTACAAAACTCCATGCTATATGGTCTCCTTCAGAACCAGACATGATAAATAGTAGGAAGGCATGTAGTCCTGTATCCTATGGAGATGAGAACCTCTTTTTGTAGTCCTAGTTACAGACCTAGTTTTTAGTGCCAGGCTTTTTTGCCTAAGCTGACCCCTACTAGTGCCATTCCCATCCCTCACCTCCTGTCCCTTGTTTTCCTCAACACCTTTCTCTCCAAAGGCAGCTCCCTGTTTTTCCCATTTCTTAGCTCTCCATCTGTATGTCTCACCTGTACATTTGCTACCTATTCCCTATCTTACACTCACACTCCACTTGCTTTCCTCAACCACCAATTTTATATGTTAACAAATTTAGGGCTGTATTTTTTGTTAGGTACTGTGAAGTACAGTGAACTGTCCAGAATGACAGATCTGTACATAGTGATAGGGATCATGTCTACTGTCATTTCAGTAACTAACATGAAAAATCTCTCAACAAAAAGTGTTTCCTAACATTTTCTCATTTCAATGGCCTTTTAGTATTATATTTAATAGTAGTTTTGATCGAGATTTTATCAAAGTATATAAATAAATAGTTCTGAGATGAAGCAAAAATGAAAATTGTTGTTATGCCTTAAATGAAACCACACTTTGCTGTATTAGTGTCTTTTTTGTAAAGAAGGTAGGCTAGTTGGTGTTTTGCCTTCAGAGAAGGATCAAAGTCTGCCCTGCTAAAAGCGTAAAGTTGTGAATTACAGTATTGGAATAACTTTTACTGCCTTGAACATTGCTAGGCCAGTCATAAAGCAACAGGAAGTTGCATTTATTAGTTTCCTTGCTGCCAGTATCAAAGCTGCTTTTGAACATCATGGCTTAAGAACTGAGATCATTGGAAATTCATCTACCAAGTAATAGAGAAAATTTTTATTGTTAAACTAGGGATGTTTATGCTACTGCATTAGCAATGACATGTAGGGAAATGTACTTAATGATTTCAGAGCTCTTAATGGTTTATCATCTAATTCATAATGTATGAAATTATGCTACTCTGTTTGATTTCTTTTGCAATACCTGTATTCTTTGATTCCTATGCAAGCAGTCATTTCAAGAAACAAATATTGCTAAACACCACTACTGAAAGAAAAGATAAACCAGTTGCTCCTGGTTACACAGTTCCCAAATTCAAACTGTTACATCTCCTTAGGTATGACTTACTTTGGTTTTCTAAATATAATCTCAGATTTGAAGTCTTGTTAATGAATGAGTAGAACACCTCTACTTTGTCAAAAAATATTGTGTTTAACCAGCTGTGTTTCATGATTTAATGTGCCAGAATTAATTTTGACCTATCAGTTGTCCAATTGTGATTATATCAACAACAAGGTGTACATTTCAAAAAAAGTTGTGCATAGTGATCTGGTGTTAAGGACTAACTTGAATCCTTTGAAATATCAAAGATCATTTTGTTCCAGATCTATCCATTAGTAAAAGAATATTAAGAAAATTGTTATCAACAAAGTGATAGCTTCTTTTTGCTATCCATTTGAAAATCTTTTAAATTCAACTGTCAAAATCACATCTGCCAAAAACCCAACTATACTGTCAATTATCCTTGTGAATTTCTTTTGATATTGTGGTTGATTATGTAGCTGTCACTATATTAGTGTTGAAAAAGTAAATAAATTAAAAAATGGGATGATTTATTTGTTTTATATTTATGAGAACTAAACAAACATGTTCTTGCTTATATCAGAAACAGATAAACTCCTTTCACCTCTATTTACCCTTGTAAGCAAGTATTGCAGTTAATTATCTCCATCACATGCACATGAACACACATTGTTCTCTTGCATTTACAGAAGCAATTCAATTGTAGGTACAAATAAAAGACAGACTTCTACTCATAGCTAGAATTTAGACTGGCAGTTTGCTATTTCCATGTAGCCCAACAATCTCTGTAGCATGGGAGTGCCAGCCTTTCTTCTTTTGAGTCAGTACTGTGGGAAGGGTGTTGAAAGTTGTGTCCTGAGGAATGAACTGAACACAGTGCATGAGTAAATTACTTATTTCTATGTGCACAAAGATTCCCTTTAAGGACTACAGTGTCTTGAAACAGACTGTCCTTGGTGCTGCTCCTGTGCTCTTCACATTATGCATAGTAATGACATGAAAGCTACCATCCAATCCTAATTACACAGGCTGAGTCACTGCAACTGCACAATTCTACCCACAGCTTTCTTGTTTTCCCTCCCTGTACTCCCTGCTTGTGGCTTGCTTGAAGTATATAACAAGTACCTCTGGACAAAGTCTGCCTGCTACTCCACATTATTTCATTATCTAGTGCAATATGGTTCATTCTTCTTTTAGAATGCTGGTGAGCACCAGGGTGCAACTGGTAAACTAAAGAGAGAGCATTAATCACAGAGGAAGGAGTTTCCATGTAAAAGATCTGGCAAAAGAATATGCCACTGCACACATAACTGTGTTAGTCTTCAGAGTGTGTGGTCTGGGATAGGACCAGGTCAAATAACTAACAGCTGCATTGGAAAGTATGTTAGCATCAGCTAAAAAACTGGTAAGGGATTAATAGACACCTGCACAGTTCTCTGATGATTTGTATAAGCCTTTATATTTTGTATTTCCTTGGCTCTAAAACACTAAGACTGTCCAGAGCAAACTCTTTTTATCACTACATCTTTATTCTTGAACAGGAGGGAGAAACCCGCAGGAAAAGCATTTGTGTAAGTTACACTAAGGGTTAAGCAGGAATTATATCACAGCTTTTCAGCTCTAGTGATCTCTCGTTCCCATAAAAGTGTAACAGAACCTTAAGCTGGCTGCAGTGCAAATGACTGTTTTCAAATCTGGACTTCCAGAGTACAGTCTAAGAGAGGATGACCTGTTCAGACATCACCTGTCAGAAGGGATAAGAAAGTCAGTCTAAAAGCCAAGAGTGGAGAAAGAAAAGTAGAAGACCCTGGAAGGTCAAAAAGAGACATTTACAGAAGAGGCAAGAAAATTCAGGCAAGGAACTGGTCAGACTCAGGAAGCTTGAAAGCTGCTTGACCTAAGATTTGGGATCAGAAAAGCTACTTGATGGACACTCTTAGTGGGAAGGACAGATAGAATAGTAACAAGACTACTGAGTTCATTTATTCATCTGAACTTATAATACATCTTTGGTGATGATTCCTCACTCCAGAAATCTTGCAAAAAATGACTAGTAGTGCAGCTAGAGAGAAATGTTGAAAATCAAGTTCATAACTGAACTTCTATGAGCCCTTCTTTGTTGGTCTCTTTCTTGTTGCAGACCTCACCCTTGTAACATTTTGCCTTTCCATTGGTACACAGGAACCTCAGAGGTGTCATGGCAGAGGAACTTGGTGCCCTGCTCATGCCTACTCATGCCTATGACTGGTTTGGATTTTTGAATGAACCAGTGTGCCTAAGCCTACTGAGATCCTGATCTAGGAATGCTTGAGAACACACTTCTGCACAGACCAGTGCCCAAAGGTGTTTACCACAGACAGTAACATACATGAGGGCTGCCCTGTCGCAGTTTCTAACCAGAGTTACCCAGAAATTTAAGCTGAACACAGGCAGAAATGGACACTGCATGACTGAAATCTGCATTCACTGGTGAGAAATTGTTTCAAAATACCTGAACTGGAGAGATGTTGTAAGAGCATTAATTTTGATTGTGATATCTCTTAACAACAAAGGAAGAATGGAGTGTGAAGGCATTTCATGTCATGAGTACTCTGCCTCTGGACCCAGGAGGAATGGTCTCCTAGCAGAATCTTACACTTTTTTGTTAAATATGCTTTTTTTATTGACAAAATGTTGATCACCCTTTTTTTAGTGAAGTAATGCAGCATTTAACAAACTGGTTAATTTGCAATCAAGATGTGGATAAACCAAACCACCTGGTAACTGCCTAAAATGCAAACAAGTAGTATCTTCAAAGTCCTTGTTATCTCAGATTTCTTGCCATGTTCTCCAGCTGCTTTTTAAAATTTTTCTTTGTGTTACTATTACCAAATTTCATGTTTTAAAAAGCCACCATGCAAAAGCTGGCTGATTAAAAGCAAGTTACTCATAAAACTCATTACAGTTTTCATGAGTACCTATCTTATAGCGGCCAGAAGAGTTTTTTTGCTGTAGTGGCATTTTCATTAGATATTCTATTTTAGCTTGTTTATCAAGTTCCATTTCTCCAAGGTTTAGTTGTATTATAAATGTATCCAGCCTTCTTTTGGTTTTCCCTCCCAATTTTCTTGAGGGAGCAGGTCTGGCCTGAAAACTGTGCTGAAGACCATCAACTTGTCCCTTGAAACCTCACATTTTATTTCTGAGTTTTTACTGCACTGAGTTGAGTTCTTACTGATCAAAAAATCCTCTTTTTTGCACCTGGTTTGACAGAACAATTAATTATCTCTAATATATTGCCATTTGACTTTTTTTCTTTATTTCTTTTCCATGTATCTATGATTATGAAAACCTTTCATGGTTCTCAAAGAACAGATATTGCAGTGTTCTTTTGTGAAGCAAACATTTGGAGCTTCCATGCTTATTCTTTGGGATGAAATACAGCTCACAGATCTCTGTGCTGTCCCTGATATGCGAGTTATGAAAGATTCAATCCAGTTTGGGGACTTCAGGAGGTTTTTGAAACCCCAGGTACAACTAACACTTCCCTCTCCTATGAGAATTCACTATCAATAAACTGTGTGAACAGAAAATTGCCTTGCTACAGCTCCAGAATGAGCTTCCTACTATTGGTAACATGAGGGGTTTTTAAAAATTTTTATAGCATCTATAACATTCAACTCATATCAACTCATATTGTCATTCTTGTGTTTTGAACAAAAAATGCAATATTATTTCCAGAGAAGGCTGGCATCATGTTTTAAAAATTGTATCAAACATTGAGATATGTGCTGTGTTCATTATCAATATTATCAAATGGGAAATTGTATAAGTGATCACAATAAATTAGAATAATACTCACCATTTAGTTATAAAAACTGGTTATAAAAATATTTGAGCAATAAGGGGCTCACTGGCAAAAAAGTCTAACCTGTATTTTACCATAGCAGTGGGACAGGCTGTTTGAAGTGAGTTGAGGTTACAGCTTCAGTAACATTATTCCACATTCCTTTTTAATTTTTCTGAAAGAGAATTTTTTATGTAAACTTAACCCCATTTTAAGAATGTGTGTAGACTGTTTTCAGCTGGAAAACCAGACAACTGTAATCCAAAACACCCATCTTGCAAAAAATGGGCCTAGACACAACAAACACCTTGATAGCAAAAGAGGATATATTTTCACCCCCAAATACTTTCCTTGACAGATTTTTAGAAAAATCAGTCATCATCTAATATTCCTGTGGGAACTAGAAATCCACTGTCATGAGAGGAATCCATCTTTTCTCTTAAAACATGGGATACAAGTGCTGCAATTTTGAGTTTTGTATGCACATTAACAAGAAGCTACAAAGAGTCACCTGCCACTACACCAGAGCTGCTTACAATTTGAAACCTTAACAGCCAGAATTCAAGGAAAACAAAGACACAAACCCAAATTTTTACATTATTTTTATTTCTATAGGAAAAAAAAAAGAAAGTGTTCGTTCTCTGTTTGTTAGGTCTCCTTTATGTGGCAAAGTTGTTCTCAGCTCTCTTCCAGTTGCAACAAAGTGAAAGTGCTAGAATAGCAGATGTCTTTGCATCCAAGGTGGGGGCAACAACAAATAGTCTGCAAAATGGCTGTTTCCTTTCAATTCTGGATGCTAGGTCACTCAGTCTCTGTGACAGAGACCATTGTCACCACAGATATGCTGGGAGGGCTATTGTATTCCTGGGAATGTAATACAATAATATACAGCTCTAGGAAGGGTAAAATATACTCTATCCATTCAACTCAATCCAAACAAAGGCAGTGGTGTCACAAAGATCAAAAGTACTTTTGAATTTCTGTCATCAATAATTACTCACATTGTAAGTTACACGTACCCTCTGTTAATTTAAAAAAAAAACCACCACAGAATGAAAACAATGCCCACCTTCTATTCCCTCAGGGCTCTGGTTATGGTTTCTCCTTGACCATGGCTGTCATCTCAGACCATGATGAATTGGAAGAATATTCCAATGAATATATGTAAACCATTGGAAATGAAAACTTTTGGAAGAACTATTGGAAGAAATATGCAGCTGGCCATTACTTCCAGTAATAATGTTATAGACTTTGATAAAAATTCATCAAGTATGAAATGCAACAGCCAGTTTTCTTTGCAGCAAAAATCACTATGATAAATATACATTGACTGGTATTTTATTTTCTGTTGGCTATTTTCTATTCTCTTCCTTTTAAATAGAGTCACTGTGTAGCATAGTATTTCCAGTTGTTTCATGAGAGTAGTAATCAGAAATAGATCTTGACAGAGATGTTTTTCAACTGCTACGTGGTTAAGCAATAAAGTAGGAGTAGGCTTAAAAGAGATGAAGGCAAAGCTTCCACAGCTGAACATATACTGGATTGCTCTTTCTGAAACAGAAATGGCTCATGTTTTCTCGTGCAAATAAATGTAAAATTATTTATTGAACTTTCTCTTGAAATGACTTTTCAGGTTCAAAGCCAGAATGCAGACCAGCATAGTCAATATGCTAAGCACAGAGTGAAATAGTGAAGGTGGTCCTTAATCATCTCAGGAAAAATAGGAGAGAGACTGAGACAGAAAGTACTATAGTAATCTAAATTTTTAATACTTTAGAGATATCACTGTCAATCTGTTTATATGTAATGCAAAAAAACCTCCAAAACCCCAACCAACCAAGCAAAACCAAACCAACCAACCAACAAACAAAAATCTCACAAAAAACCAAAAAAAAGCCACAATCCCCCGCCGCCCCCACAACAACCAAACAAAACATTGTTAGTCATTAAATGAATTAAAATCATTCAGGTCAGGTTTTCCACAGAATACAACTGCTTCATTTAGACTTGGTTAGAGAGAAAATTGGAGAATTTCCTAGTCTTATCTGCAAAAACCTCTTAGATTTGTTGGATTGTTTGTGTGCATGTGTGTGCAGTAAGCCTATGTGGGTATAAAGTTTAATAATTGCTGCCCACAAAGGTAACAAGGAATCCTAATTCAAAGTCAGTGCTTCTTTTCCTCACTTAAACAAAGTTACCAAGCATCAGAATGATTTAATCACACCTCAGTTTGCTCTTTCTGGCTGTCATACTCAAAACATGCAGCTCATGAAAATTTTTTAAACAATGAAGTTCCATCATGAAGAAAAAGTGGATGCTTTTCTCTAGTTCAGTGTTTCAAAATGGATCCCCAAATGCAGATAGCCTGCAAGAAAATGCTACATGATGTCCCAGAACAGCAAAATAAACAAAATTTTTCTGCCTGAAGACTGTATCTTGAATCTCTCTCATTCACAACTTCCTCCTCGTCTTTTTTACGGTGGCAATGGGACCATTTTTTCTGAAATGCATTTTTCCTGTGACTTAGAACTGGTTCTAGATTTAAATCTAGCTGATGAATCCATGGAGTTTTGTGCTGATTGATGTGCTCTGTTTACATGGGAAGTGCTGTTTCAAAGCCAGCTACAGGCACAATAAGAAAAAGATATAATTTGCATGGAAAAGCTGAATGCTCAGGGCCTTGTTGCATTGTCTGTGCTGGGGCTCTGGATGTGCAGCAGTGATGCTGCTCCCTGTGACCACCAGCCAGTCTTCTGCAAACCAAAGCACCCAGACAGTGCCTGCCTCTTCCCTACCCCCAGTCTGTATCCTGGACAGAGCCCCACCATGGCCCACACTGATTAGGTAAAATTCAGTTTTACTCAACCTGCTGAGAAGTCTTATGATGGCTTTGTCTTAATTAAACCCAGAATTTGTGTAAAAGAACACAGGAGATTTAGGATACCTTATCTGCACTCTCTTAACCAAGCAGAGTTAGGAGAAGTACTGTGGAACTAATTATGTTTAGATGGGTTGAGGTGGTATCACTTTCACCTGCAGAAAGCCTTGGGTTCTCTAAACTACAGACAAAAACAAGAAAGAAGTATATTTAGTTATTTAGTAATAGCTCTCAAAGTTCTTTGTAAGTAAAATTGAGAACAAAAAAGAAAATATTCTTTGGAATAATAGTATTTCAGAAAGAAAATGTTTCCTCTTGCTATCTTTTGTGATTTTAATCTTTAATCTTTCAATACAACATATTTCCCCTATGGAGCCAGTTGCTGAGATCAGTGCAACATTATTTTCATAAGGCACTTTTTAGGAAGTAGCTAGAGAAGGTGCATGAACGAAGTAAATGCATGAGCTTTAGGAATTATCAGTTAATATCATTTTATCCTGAAAAAAAAATCACTCTGTGGAGTAGAATTTTTTTTTTCTCAGTTAATCCAGGTTGTCAGATTATAAATCAAAACTGAGACAGAACATTTATCTTTTATTGTTTCAAAATGAAACATTGCTATCTGTGTTTAGGGAAACACTTAGAAAGTGCCAACTAGAGAGAACAGAGGAAAACAATTTTAATGTGAGTTCTTATGACCAAAGTAAGCCCTAAAGACATCTTAACTTCCTAAACTGCCTGTGCATATTTCATTCACACAGGAAGTGCAGTCACAAGTCAAATTGTTTTTACAACTGAAATGTAAAGAAATTTTATTTCAGTTTATATTTTCCTGTTCCTTTCACGAGTTATTTAGTGAGTGCTTCTGGGGCAGTCATTCTGGGGGTAATCCCAACTGAGTCAGTGTAGTGACACTATAAGTCACTACAAGTCACTGTAAGTAATGCCCTTTTCTGATTAAGGGCATTACTTTCTTTAACAACAAAAGTACATAAATTTGTTTGTCATGGGCTGTGTAATATTAGTATTTTGCCTTGTAATCAAAGCATCACAGTCACTGTCAGCTGAAGTGATGTGCCCATTCTTAATTAAAAAGATTTGTGGCCAAATTCTGGATAAGTAAATAGAGGTTAATAAAGTCATAATGGTTTCTTGCTACATTAACATGAACGACTATCAAAAGACCCTCAGCTTCAAAAGGAAACCCTTTAGTGTAGTGTTTGTAAAGGGGTGGTCTCTATCTTTGTGCTGGTTTTCAGGCAGATGCCACTTTTTTTATTTCCCCACTGTACAGCCTGGACAACAGGAGACACAGTGTAAAAGATTAAATGAGTTCACTTCTTTATGCACTGCTTGTTGTGCCTTACTTTGAAACATTCTTGTACCAACCAACATTATGCTAGGGTGATTTTCAGAAATAAATGCTGCACTGTGTGCGCTTTGCATGTTCCAGTTCAGAGACATGCTTCTTTTTCATGTTAGCAGGTACTTCAATAATGAAAAGAATATTCTATTCTGTTATTGAACCAGATGTTGCTATAACTCTTTATGTCTGTGAATAAGCATTTAGGATTTCAGTAAAAAGACTCTAATTATGCCATCTGCACTTACACTTATATAACCTTCATTTGTAATTAAAATCTATTTCTGTCATAATTGTGGACTTGATTTTCTTAACTGGTGATATCAATGCAAATACCATTTTATGCAGTCATAGCCACATGGTGTTAGAACTATGCATACATACATGACTAAGCACTTAACCACAAATCAGAAGTTTGGTATGGTATTTTTCATCTGATAATTAACTTCAAGCCAGTCTTATGAAAACCTCTCTGTGAATCCATATTCTGTATACTGATTGCACATTTGCAATTGAGGATGACAAGTTTCCTTGAACAGCATACCAGTGTGGCTTTGGTGTAAATTCAGCAAAACATAATTCATGGTGAGAAGTATACCTCATATATTGAGATGTATTTTCTGTGTCCCATCAAAAACTTGGAGTATAATTTTGAAAAAAACTGAGCGTAGATGAATCACTTAACCAGTCTCCAAACGTTTAATAATTCAGTTAATCCATTACTTGACAAGGTTACAATTAGGATGGCTGACACCTAAACACAAAATGTGTCACTTAAAGAGTGCATTTCTAGTTCCTTGGTGACTGAATTGAATAAAATGGGCTTAATGTCATCAGGTACCCTGATGGATTGAGTCAAGTGGTCTAATGAGAACTGTAGTAATTCATGGGATGTAAAGCTGGGGCAAGATGTATTTTGAAAGACCATAGGAGTATCAAACCTTCCTGCTGTCATGCACAACAACACAGCCATAGATGATTCTTCAACTTGTCCTTTGGTCCATGGTAAAGTTTGACATGTTTGTTCTTTTTACATTTGCAATGATTATTCATGTAGAGTCAGCTAGTGCAAGAACAAATTTTTCCAAAATGTTCCTGATTATTTTTTAATAACTGCAGTTTTTCAATTAGCCTGTATGTCAGCATAGGCATTATTTAGAATGACAAAAGGAGCAGAAAACAGCAGACTTTCTAGGACAATATACAGGCACAGTGGGAAAGGAAACACCTATTTTTTTCATAAGTAGCTATATAATGCAAACATTTCTTGACCTCCCGTCAAGATTTCTCCATCATCCCCTGCAGAAATTAAACAGTTGTGCCACCCTGCTTTTGGTCATACTGGCACTTAGTAGGCAAAGACACGGATGTCATAAAAGAGCAGTGGCCTTCAGCCTGCCAAATACAAGCCTAACCACCAACCTGCCACTTGTTAGTGCACTATTACACTTCTGCCAGGTGGCAATTATTGGTAAAATTTCAGGTGTTATTAGAGGGTAAATGGCGTTTTCCAGAATGTAGGGGAGGGCATGTAACAAAGTGAGAATTGTGCTAGGTGAAATAAAAGCTTTGTCTCTCTAAAGAGGTGAAAGGAACATCTCTGCTCTATCTTGATACTCTCATATGTGTGAATCTGGCTTTATATTCAAGAGAGATCTGCAGGACTTTGAACTTCTTTCCCTCATGATTCCTGCATTTTTTGTGACAAGGAGAACACAGGCATGATCACTGATGCACTTGGTGGTCCATAACAGCTGGAAAAGGCCATTCTTTTGAGACAGTTTGCATCTCAACCATGTTACTAATGTTCTCCACTGTGGAGTAAACCTCACACCTGACTGCTTGATAGACCTCATCCACTGCACCATTTGCATTCACTTTACAAAAGCAAAGTTATAAGCTATAGGCATGTACTTATTGGAGTTACCAGCTTTGAAAAGCAGTAACAAAGTGTGTCTGAAGGTGTAATTTCCCTTGTTTGTTCATCTTAGCACTTAAAGACCAGATTGAGCTTTTAGTATGTTTTTCAGCTATTGTTCATAGGTTGAGATCTGAGAGAGTATGATCTTCTCCCCACTCTGCCTCCTGAGAATTAGTTATATTGGTTATATTAATGCATGTCCTTCTGAAATGAGGATGTGGCTGTGCTGTGTACCTGGGGACCAGCCTTACAAGTTGTATCACAGCACGCCTTGTCCTGTGGACAGTCACTGTGCCTGAGTGGGCAGCAGATGGGCAGTTCATGTGTGGGAGCCCAGGTCAGGTCCCCTCTGCACTACAGTCATAGATTCAGACAAAGCTGATAGGTTACCCTTCCAAAGAAAAGGTTGACTGATGTAACCAATGACTAATGCAACTGGCTCTGAATTCTGAAGTGAGATGAGCTATAAAACAGTAGGTAATCCATGTTTCTTGCGTCAGGACTTCAGATGAAAAAACCCCAGCTTCTCACAAAGTTTTCTTGATTTATAATGATCACTAAAGACATCTTGAGATCATTTATGAAGAAGCTAATAATTTCCCACTTTCTAAACAACATACATTCGCTCAGGCTGGTGGAACACCCATGAACAATGTGAAATAGCTCTGAGATGACACAGGTATCAGCCTACAGTTTCTGTAAGGAGTGATTGAATGTGCCAGGACTATGACTGTTGTATGTGGCTGGATGGCACAAAGGAGTAACTCTGGAAGTTTTGTGACTCATGGGAACTATAGTAGGAGCATTTTTTTCAAGCTGTGCTGCTGAAACATTTTCTTCTGTTGCAAAGCTATGTGCTGGTCTGTGCTTTTTGGTCCCTTCTTGCATCAGAGTATGACCTGTGACTCAGCTGTGGAAGATGTATTTTTAGAGAAAAACTGAAAAAGGTCTATCAGCAAACTCTTCACAAATGAAAAAGTTTTCATTTCAAGTAGCCCAGTTCTGCACAGCCATGGAAAAAGATTTAGAAGATGTATGGCAAGGACTGCTGCTGTATCCAATCTTGCAAAGGCTTCCAGGGAAAACAAAAAGTAAGCAGCAGGTGTCTATTTCATAAATAAAACAAATATGTTTGAAAAGTCCTCTGGCTACTCTAGACCATTACTACATGTGCAGCTAAAAAAACGTCATCAAAAGCACAAATGCAGATACAGCTTTGAACTGAACACCAGAAATAATGATGCAAATGCACAGAACTTCCTTTAATCACTTAAGAGTCCTCAAGGAAACAATGATTTGTTTCCAACTTTTTTGTTTGTTTGTTTGTTTTTAAGATCCGTATTCTTCAAAACTTTGATACAGTGTGTCTTCATTTCCCAACAATTTTTTTTTGTTTGTTTCAGAGTGAAGGTGTTTATGAGAATACTGCAGTATTGAAGAAAATACTGCTGAGAATTTACATCGTATTTGGAATGTGCACTTTTGAGAAGACAGGGGAAAAAGAAAGAAACAATATCAAAATAGATATTAATTTTCTGAGGGATCTTTGCCCTAAGGCTATGCTGTTTCCATACCCAGATGTAAAGGAAACTGCTCAAAAGACAGAAATAGAATTTGAAATGTTTGGAAATACATGGAAGTTTTCAGCTTCTCCTTCAAAAGTTTGCTCTGCTTCTTGAGTAATTAAACAATTTCAGAGTGGGGAAATAAAAATAGTTACGAACAGAGTGAAAATCTCAGTGAGGAAAAAAGGACCATTTTATCACTCTTTCTTCAACAGTGCTCTGTAGTCCTTTCATCAATTTTTTTGTAATATCAGCCAGCATTCTGACTTTATTTTTAGACTGGACTTACAAAAGCTACCGAGTCTAAAGAAAAATGAAAATGTAGTAAATCCATTTCAGTTTCCCATTTCTTCAACTTTGCTGTGGGTAGGGATGTATGCACTTGAGTTCACATTTTCTTCTTCCATGAATCCTTTCTCACAGTCACATTTATGGCAGGAAGCACTGCAGTGCTAATGGTAGGATGTCAATTAGACAGTCTCTTGGGGTGCCTCCTAGTCCTATTTTTCTGGATTTGTATGATTTTGATGGTTCTGCAGCACTTTACCTTCTAGGATGTGGCCAGGACTAGACAAGCTTGTCCTTTGTCTTGTTTCAGGCAGCCAGAAGTGAAGAATAAGGTCCCTCTCTCCCCATCCACACTGCAGATGAATCAGACCACCATCCCAGACAGCTTGCGCTAAGTCCCCTGCTACTGAATCAGTCTTGCTTGTGGCAAAACCAAAGGTTTGTCTGGCTACATCACAGGATACAGATGACGGCTGCTTGGACAGCATCTTCTTGGCAAGTTGTTCCACTCAAGTAGGTCAACAAATCAAACAGAAAAAAAAAAAAAAAGGAAGCCTCAGCTGTCTTCTGATATGGCAGCAGGCAGGAAGACCTTTTCCATCCATTGGCTACTACCTTTAGCTTTAAACTTCATACTACTTTTTGTCACGCAGTGCTGCTTGGCAGAGGTTTTTATTTAACCTCTTACACTTTTTCTTTCTCAGTAAAAATACTATATGTTAAGGCTTAATAACTATACATTCCTGGGAGAGACATAGATTACTTCTGCATTGGAATCAAATCTATTTACTTTCCAGAGCTTCCCCTATTATAAACTCTCCCACCTGTATCTTCTTCATCTAGCTCTGTCATATCTTTTTCTCTTGAATTTAAGTCTTATTAGAGGGTACCAGGGACTGAATACTACAACTAAGCTGCAGATTACTGGAGAAGAAATAGAAGTAAAACATGCTTTTTTTAATATTTTGTCTGCCACTTTGGACCAGCAAAACCACAGTTTAGAATAACAACAAATTCAACAGATTATCACATATATAAGAGATTATGGAAGGTACTTTACCTTTTTTCATGCTTAGATACATTTACTGATGTGTTTAGTCATGTCAGACATATCCCCAGGTGGGTTTTTTTGGTTGAAGTAGCACACAAAGGCCAAGATGGTTCAATAACACCAAGAGGGAACTGACATCATCCCACCCAGTCTGTGGTTAAGAGCTAAAGCTGCCTGTCCTTATAAAGGGGAAATCAGCTACACCCACACAAGGCCTGAGGGCTGGTGCTGTGGGTGAGCAGAATATGGAGTGCCTGTTGAAGTGACATTTCCAGCCCTCTGAATTAAAGCACACAGTAGCTCAGTAACTGCTTTGTGGCTTGTGTTTTGGTCCTTAGAGGGTCTATAGACTTTCTGCTGGTGTTGCTTATGGTATTTGAAACATTTCAAATGGATAAAGGGAGTTTCATGTCTCCTGGCTTGGCTAACACTTTCTCTGTTCCTGTGTGGATTTTGTTCAAATGAAGTGTTCACACTGGCTGTCCAGGACAAGTCACTTCAGTTTTCCATGTCCAGTACTAAAAAATGGGCTAGGTTGCTCAGAACAACTTAGAAGTTTTTGTCCAGACAGAGTGGAAACTTCAACTCATCATAAAATGTGTACGTTAACCTCCCTATTGCTTTCTGCTTTTCATTTGTTAAAATCTTTCACAGCTGCTCTTCCAGGCCTATGGTAGGACTCTAAATGCCCTGCTGAAAAGATTAGCAGCTAACTTCTAACCAGGCATAAGTTACTGGCAGGAAAGGCAGATGTGTGCATGTCTATCTCTGAGCCCATTTACCACCACAAGCAATCACTGGTTAAGACTAACTCTTTACTGTCTCTTACCTAAATAATGCATGAACATATTTTTCCTGTTATTTGTTTGTTTCCAACATATACATGGCTGTAGAATGCTTTAGAATAAGACAACACATATGATACTATGCTAAATGTGTTTTTCTTTTGCCTATCTTGCATGTTTGAAGCAAACAGAGTCATATTACTCCCATCACCCCAGAGTACCTTAGGAACATTGTGAATCTGAGTCAAATTCCTTCATGCTGCTATCCAGAAAGATCAAATTTTTGCAACAACTCAGCAGAAAAACACCAACTGTGCCTGTTCAGCTGGACTGCTCAGTGTGTTGGGACACAGAGACAAGGTTTTATTTTGACCTTATACAACTGCATTTGTGGGAAAAACAAGTGGTAAGCAGACTGGGCATTTATTTTCAGATCCATTAACCCAGGCTGTAGTAATTCAAGGGCTTGGATGTGAATTTTTTTTTCTGTTGGCAAATAGACCTATTGTATCTAATTACCTAATTATACATATGGGCTGACCAGTGCTTAGGTGTGTATGATTGGTGGAACAATGACACTGCTAATAGCTGAGTTGAAATAAAATATTAATTTAACTGGGAAGACAGGACGTGAGAGGTCTATGCCATACCTGACAGAACCATGGAGTGGTAAAATGGCGGTTTTACTGATGGGAACTCAATGAACAGTTCTGTACTAATTCCTTTTCCTCGTGAGCTGTAAACCAACTTTTAAGTGAATGACCATAACTCATTTCAGTCAATGTGCTCAGGCTTGAATGTCCAACATTTCCAGCAGTGCACATGGAACATGCACATAACTTCAAAGTAACACACATTTTAAGCCGTAGTAGACTAGAATTTCTTCAGTAGTATGTGTTCTTTTATTTTAGCTCAGTTTCAGTGTTTCTACAGTCAGCATTTATTCCTCAGCCTTACTGTGAACTAAACCAGTTTGTGTCTAAATTGAATGGTGTCCCTTATATTGTTTGAGACAAGCTGGCCTAGTTATTACTACAGCGAGAAAATAAAGTAATTTTCTTTTGTGTGATAATTCACCAAAATTATGTTCTGCACTGACAGGGAAGATCAATGTTAAAAAGGCCACACAAAAAAATCAACATTCTTCTTGGAAACAGACTTTCCCCAAAAAGATTTTCCTGTTGGCAAGATATTTTCTGCTCAAGTGTTTCTCTTTTAAAATTTAAGTACAAAAAGCCAGAGAGACAAAGCTGGTTTTTGACATACAAAACCTGAGCAAAGTTTTTAGTTCTCTATGGTTTCATTGGACTAAGAACTCCAGCAAATGCTGATGAAATTAAAACATTTACACATGTCCCTTCTTCCCATCATTTGATGGATGGTTTGACTAGTTCTGCTTTTGGGAAGTTTTTAGAGCAAATTAAAGGGGAAAAGAATGAAAAAAGGAAGGAATATCAGTATTTCTTCCAGATCCATAGTATTTATGTACTGTAACTTGTAAACATTTTTTTAAATATTCATTTTATGTAAATGTTTTGCTCCTTTTTTTCACCAGCTGCAGGGGAAAAGATAAATAAGCCTCAGGCACCAGCGACATGGGACAAAGTTATTCCCGTGGTACATAGTTGCTTTCTGTAGGACACTAAACATGTGTTCTCCACAAAATACAAAAATCCGAAGTTGTGTAAAAGTTGCGTTTTGGAGTGAGAACAAGAATAAAGGTAAAGAAGCTTCAATACTTACAGTTTTGAATAATTTTGCTGCAATGTGTTTTTTAGAGATCACTCTCTGGGAAAATCTACCATATGTAGAGCAGTATGATCTGCCAAGAGCTGATTACCTCTCCTTAGCCATCCTAAACCTGTCTCTAAATTTTAATTTTATATTTTCATTGATGGGATTTTTTTCACCCTATGTAAAGTGAATCCCAATCAATGATGTACAGAGCTCTCTGCTTTCCCGTCTGTGGAAATGGCAGTGTGGGCAGGGCAAGGGAGTGCAAGATTTTGACTTTGTCCAGATGTTTCCTCCATCAGGCAGAAAAAGCAGCACTGTGTGCCCTGTGCTGAGGGGAGTGATGTACCATCTAACTCCTCATGAAGCATCAGACAATCGGCACACTGTTTCATTCATGATATTAGGCATCTTTGAATGCAGAATATGGTTCGGACAATTGGTAACTCAGTACTTGGGGAAGGTTTGTTCAGCAGTGTGAAAAATGGAATAGCAACTGTCTGAAAAGCTCTTTAAAAATGCTCTGGTAGACACCTTGCTTTAATGTTGCTGTCTGGACAGTTCCTTGGAGAATCAAAAAAGTGCCAGGTGATTTTTTTTTTCCCTATTTTTTTTTCCAGATTGAAAACTACTTGGGCTGAAGGAGTCACAGCATCAGGGCAATAACCAGCTAATTAATTTGTACAGTAACCATTGCTCAAAGTGTATGAGTGAAGGTGCTAATTTTTCATAGCTTAGATAGTCATGTCACACTCACTGAGCTTGGCCAGAGAGGCACTACAGTACACTCATCTTTAAAAAATGAGAAATTTCACCATAGCAACAGAGAAGTCTCACCATGTTTTGCTACAATCATAGGGTCTCCTGACTTCTGGGTTTTGTGGTTTGATGTTCTCCCTGCTTGATTGCCAGTAGGAGCAGATGAGTAAACACAATGAAGCCCTGGATTCAGGTTACTCAAGAGAAAGCCAAGAATGAAAAAAGCAACATCTGAAGGTATAAGAGTAATGTTTCTTCTCTGTTTAAAGAAGATTGATTTTCTTCATAAAGGTTATCTCAACAGCAGTATAGTTGGCCTTGATCCACGAGTACAGACTGTGGGCTGTCAGAGAGCAGTGCTGGAGCTTGTGACCCAAGGTTTGTTTCAGAATTAGATGTTTGAAAACGGGACACTGTGTGAGAGAACTGCAGGTACAGGAATGGGGGAAGAAAATGGGTAGAGTGAAGTCAGAGGGATGAAAAACCTTGTTAGGTCTTGTCCCTAAGCTACACTGAGGAAGCTGCTTCTTGCTTAAGCCTTTCCAAAGACACAGTACAGCACAGGTCTGTTGATGTTTAGGTGCCTTTCTGCGTAAGTAAGAGGAGGTACAAACACACTGGAGGAGGTGAAAGAAACACATTGTTTTGCTTAAAATTAGAAACAGGTGGTTAGGGCTTTGAGATTAGGTGCTTGATCCTTCTGTAAATTTAGCTCAGGTTGCTTATCCTGTGGCCAGGAGAGTTGAGTGGGAAGGAAAGTACACACTAATTAGGTGTAAGACAATCAGTGCAGTGAGCTGGAAACCTACATCCTGTTTTTTGAAGTGTCTAGGCATTTGGGAGCCTACATCTAGACTCGACACTTCTGAAGATTTTGTACCCAGTCTGCCAGTAGTATCGTTTGTTATTTTGATGTGAACCTACTCATCTAGATTAAATACCTATTCCTTGGCTGTCTATTTCCATGACACCACCCTCCCCTGCAATGCTTCCTCCCCCCTGCTTTTTTAATTTCCCTCATAAAGAACTGTGTAGTAGAGTTGACAAAACCAAAGTTGGATGTAGATCATCAGATTTTTCAGTGGTGTGAAGCATATTTAAATTCAGGAAATAAATTAGGATGGTCACTGTCAGGTGTTTTGATAATTCTTTCCATGCTGAATGACTGGGAAAAATAACCCAAATGCTTAACTTTAATGGCTATTTTTGTTAAATGTCACATAAATCTGAAGTGGCAGTGTTTCACAATTACTCTTCTGTTATATTTTATTAGGCATGAACTTAATAATAACAAAATATGTTTTAAAGAAAATGCTAAATTCTGGTTATGACTTGTTTGACTGACACTGAGGAAACAGCATGGTTCTGCCTGGTATGATATTAGCAGAAGAACATTAGAAGATCCTGTTAGAATGCAAACACATCTTTAAAGCTACAAAATTGAATCTCTTATGTACATACAAATATATCCACTTTTCAATATCCTCTGTAGCTACTGCTACAGATGCCATGTAATTTGTTCATTTGTACTGGGTTTATGCAGCTTCAAGTCATAATTTTTGCAAGGTGCTGTGGCTACTACATAAAAATGACAGGAAAGGGATCAGTTTGCCTGGAAGACACTGCTTGTTTTGGAACAAGCTGTACTCAGTGTCCTCCTTTGAATAACTGGACTTCAGCTCTCTTGCTAAGTCTTTTGTCAGGCCCTAGATGACTAACAACACTTCACAGTCAGGCACTGCATCAGAAAAACCCTGCACCCATTATTTCACTTCGTAACTTAATGGGTTCATGTCCGAAGAAGGAAATTGGGTAACTGTGGACTCCAGTGAGGAAAGCTGATACTGATTCAAGGAGCTGATAAAATTCAGATTCCCCCAGCTTGAAGACAAACTCAGCTGGACTCAGATCCACTACATGAGTCAAACACAGTGGTATCCAAAATATTATTTCTTAATACAATTTATTGTTTGTGGAGGAAAAGTGCACCTTAAATCCTAGAGACTGTGTAAGCAATACAAACTCCCTTGCAGGAGAACAGATTTCTGTCTTTCCTCTGTCTGCACTTTTCTCATTGATATATCTAGACAATGGATGTAAACATGAGATTAATATTAAATGTGTTCATCCATTCTGTAAATAACTTGGCTGCTTACATAAAAGACCTCCTCTTTACTTCTCCATGGTTCCATTGTGATCTGGTCAAGAGAAATTGGCTGGACTATTGGCAAGACGTTGTTCGAAATTACATTTTCAGTGTATCAAAATGTCTCCAACCAGGCTTGTAGGTGAAGTTATTCCTCAGTCAGGATCTTCATGAATGTGTCTGGTTCATTAGCTTTCTATTCTGCATCTGTGCAGCTCCAGATGCAGTGGGTTGTAGTAAGAAGGCAGAGCTCAGCATGAATCATGCTAGCAAGGCCCTGATCCAAGAGGAAATGACACAGTGTTTTTGGCTTAAAGATGGAGGGCAGCATTTCTTTTCACTGTTGCTGTTGATGTTCTTCTGTGTTGGGGCTGGCCTAACACACACATGTTCCCTATTGGCCCATCAGTGAGATAAAGAGCAAGCTCAGTTTCCTGGATAGCTCCCTGACATTTCTTGTCTTCGTGCCAGCCTCCGTTCTGGTCTGTTTGATTGGAGCTTCAGGTGGCTGCTTGATACATACATGTGGTCAGTGTAGTAGAGAGGTGATAATTCTGAATGGGTCTGCCATGGAGAAGTTGCTGTTACTGGTGCTGCCCTGATGCAATGCTGAATTGCTGGCAGAATCCACTGTGTTATGAAGTGACCAATGGATGACCACAGAGTCTTAGAATGGTTTGGTTTGGAAATGACCTTAAAGATATTCTAGTTCCAAACTCCCTGATGTGGACAGGGACACCTTTCAGTTAACCAGTTTATTCAGAGCTCCAACCAACTTGGCCTTGAACACTTCCAGGGATGGGATATGCATAACTCCTCTGAGCAACATGTGCCAGCGCCTCACTTCTCTCACAGTGAAGCCTTTCTTCCTAATATCTGATCTAAACCTACTCTTTTTCAGTTTGTAGTAATTCCTCCTTGTCCTGACACTGCATACTCTTCCAATTTTTCCTCATCTGTCTTGTGGTCTCCAGGTTCTGGAAGGCCACAATCAGATCACCACAACGCCTTCTCTTCTCCAAAATGGGCTGAGCAATCCCAAATTTTCACAGCCCTTCCTTGTAGAAGAGGTAGTCCATCCCTCTGGTCCACTTGGTGGCCTCCCCCGGACTTGCTCCAATAGGTTGGTGTCCTTCCTGTACTGAGCATGCTTTGTTGTAACTTATGGCAGTGAAGTCCTTCAGTCTGAGTAAACATGTATCATAAATAATGTACATTTTTTTCAGTGCACTCAAGTTCTCACTCCTTCTTTTCATTACATTGCAAATGTGTAATTGCTAAATTCTGAACTGAAGTCCCCCATAGAGACTGTTGGATATGGAGAGTTCTGGAAACTAAACAGTTGTAAAGAAAAACTTTGTGTTATAATTTTACCCAGTTACAGCAGTTTAAAGAGTGCTTGTTGTGATTTTGTAGATTTAAAAAATTTGATTCTGTGTATGTAAAAACACAATCTAATATGTCATAGTATGATGGGCTTGTGTAGTGCAATTGTTAACTATATAAATAATGTAGTGCAAACATTCTGCAGAGTTTAGAAACACAGCTGACTTCATGCAGAAATTAGAGTTATTCTTATCCTTGATAAAAAAAGTCAGCGTTAGTATCATCTGCTCTAATGGACTTTGGTTGCTGCTGCATTTCAAGAGCTGCTGCTGAGAAACTCAAGCCACCCAAGAACTCTGTGAGGAAAAGAGTCAGCACTAGAGCTGCCCTCCAATCTGATTTAGTTTTTCCCCATTTACTTCTCTCACAATATGATTCTTGGATGGCTTATCAGAGAGAAAAAAAAATTAAGGATGAAGAGTTGGGTAATGCTGCTATTTATCACTCTGATGTTACACACTTACAACAGAGACACACAGAGAAGTGATGCTTGAGAGCTGTAGGATGTGGATGGGAATGAAATGCTGAGAAACAGATTTTCTTTTGGCAACATAAAACAGTGTAGTCAACACTGACCACTTTTTGTGTAGTTTTTAGACCATCTCACTGTTATTTCACTTGTTGACACTTCTCAGCTCTGTTATATTGTGGTGGAGAATAATTTGTTACTTATGACATAATAATGTGTCCTATGGAGATGGGCTGAGCTGGTGCTGTTCAGTTTGGAAAAGAGAAGGCACTGGAGAGACCTTATGGCCTCTTCCAGTACCTGAAGGGAGCCTATATAAAGACTGGATGTTTAAATTAGTTATTAGGAAGAAATTATTTACTCTAAGGGTGTGGAGGCACTGCCCAGAGAGACCATGAACTCCCCATTCCTGGAAGTGTTCAAGGCCAGGCTGGATGGGACTCTGAGTAACCTGCTCTTGTGAAAGATGCCCCTGCCAATAGCAGGGGGTTTGGAGCTAGATGGTCTTCAGGATCCTTTCCAATCCAAAACATTTCATAATTCTGAAATTTTCTCTGCAAGAAAGAGCTCTCAACTTTCACAGAGCTCACAAAGCACAAAAATAAGTAATATACATACAGCCTATTTGATATTTGTGAAATAATTTTATACTAAGTCTCTAAAAATCTTTCCTTTAAATAGGAAGTCAAATTCCAGAGCCTTCTGCCAGCATCTTTGATTCTGTCTATTCTGGTGCAGGTAAAGTACAGCACTTAATCTACTGCAAAAATGATTGCTGTTCCTGAAGAGCTACAGTGACCCTCACCTACTGGCCCTCTTTTGTGGATCACCAATGGCTTCAAATAAATGCAAAGCAAATAATCTAAGAAAAATGCTTGACATGCTATTTAAAGACCCAGAGGGCAACTACTGTCAGGTTACATTATGGATGGCCTATTCCTAGTTCCATGTAAGGGCAAAAATTCCAGTAAATATGATTGAAAACTGAGAAAGACAATTTAACTAAACAAGAAAAACAGTACTGATTGAGAGGCAACATGTGAAAGGGAGACGATATCTATTGAAAAGGAACTGTAGATTGCTTGTGGACTAGTGTTATTGTGATAGCTGGAAGGAGAAAAACAGAAGAGACAGATGAGAGAATGAAGGACTCAAGCCCTAGGCTGGCCAAGGACTTAGTTGAAGAAACAGAGGAAGAATGAAAAAAATAGGATGGAGAGGATCAGTAGCTTTTGAAAAGTGAGTTGCAACACAAATGGCAGCAGAACTCTGACAAACCCTTAAAAGGAAACTGAAAGTACATTACAGAGAACAGTTCTTGGTAATGGATTTCTACTAATAAATGTAACAGTTTACATTCTAGCACACCACCGACTTTACACTAAGGGAACGTTGCCAGTTTTTGGTACCAACATTATGTAGAGAAAATGTTCTCAGAACTTTAAACCATACATTCCTTAGACTATGAGCTTTTTGCATCTTGATGCTAAAAGTCCTGTTGCTTTTCTTTTCAAGTTGAGCAATGTCAGTGGGGCTGACACCTAGAATGTTTCACTCCTGTTTCCAAAGACTTGCAATAGGAAGAGGAGCATTATTTATCTCTCACTACTCTTGGAAAGACGATGCTCCTTTGTAGGATCTTCTGGGAAGTGTCTGTGGGTTTATGCTGCTCTTGGAAACAGCACAAGGAGCAGCATTGACCTGCAGCTCATGGTTAAGAGCCATGAGACCCTGGGTGCAGATTCGTGCCCAAGTATGATCCCCACCAACCTAAACAGTCCTTTAAAATGGGCCTGTGGTGAGACAAGTCAGATGAGAGCCTTCAGTGTAAAGTTTGAAACCACAAGGGAATGCATTTTAAGATCAAGTATCCATAGTTTCTGCCCAGAGGAATCAGGGGTCCTGCAGGCAGACCACTCAGAAAGCATAAACGTGCATCTGTAGTTCTTTAAATAAAACTTGTTCTCACAAAAATTTAATTTTTTTTCTGCTTCCTGAGCGTGGTGACATGTTACATAGACTGACTGGTGACCATGTATTAGCAATTTTTGGTCACTGCTGACTTAGGTGAGAGAAAGCCTAGCAGCAGAGTGACCAAATCAATTCCTAAAGAAGATACAGTGTTTTCTGAAGAGCTACACTAAAAGCAAATTTATTTTAAGAGTAAAAAGCAGATATTAAAAAAATTACTTTTTTGTGGTGATATTTCTAATCTATTCTCACATTTTTATTGCCTTCATCATTACCTTTGTCAATATACAGATATCTATTTTGGCTGTTAAACTGCAGTCTCTGATCTAAATGTTTATTTGCATTTCATACTGCTTCATTTCTTTTTGTATTCATATTGCTGTCCATAGTTTTATTAATCCTTACCCAATTACTGTAAAGTAGGTAGCCCCTTTGCCCATTATTGAAGTTTAAAATGCCTTCAAAATTGTTTTCAAATGCTTGTGAGAGGAACAATGAAAGAGACATTGCTTGCTTGCTCTTTTCCAAAATCTTCTGTGGCAAGACTTAGCTCAGGGCAGATTTACCACTTGAATAATAATAATTTCTTGAAAATGAATGTTAAATGGAGAAGATAACAGGCCATGAGCTGCACTGTCTGACTTAAACTGTCTGTAATTTTATGTATTTTCTCCATGTGCAGGGTGTTTTGCTCTCTTTTCTCCCTAACCCAAAATGACAGGTCTGTTACACTTATGTATGCCAAATGCCTTAATGAATTTAGACAGCCTCTTCCTGACTTTTTCAGGTGTAGTCATTAGGTGGTTCTTGGAAGCAGGTGGTGTTTATGGGTTGAACTCTGTGCCTCTCTGTTACTAACCTTTTCATCTCTGCTATTGATTGGCAATGAAGGGTTTTGAATGACACTAAGGCAGTGCCTCAGCCACACTGCCATGGAGACTGGTTTTATATTTGCTCACCTGTCCCTTAGGGTTTGAAAAGAAGAAAGAGATATGGGCCTTAAGTCAATATTTACTTTCAGTTATTTTCCAATCTATTCACTTACAGACTTTCCTGCAGGTTAATCTCTATGCTACCTATCTCTCCTTGCACTCTCACAACACTCCGGTGTTTCTTCCTGGTACAAAGGGGCCAGTGACTGAAGCAGCAGATCTCGAGAGTCTGAAAAAGTGCTGTCAGCACCCATTGTTCTTGTCCATTTTCTTTGCAATGCAGCTCATGGCATTTCTAAATGATCAAGAGCAGAGGTTACTAGATAATCCTAATCTAGTGCAACCGATTCCACTACACCTGTAGTGTTTCCTGTCACCTCTGGTTACGGACTGTGGGAGAATGCCCACCTGTTTGCTACCTTATGGGGAGATGCCTGGCAGGCACACACTGATGTAGGGAGAACTGATCTCTGAAAAGCACCTGGTTTAGCATATCCCAAACCCCAGCCTGCACCCAAACCATCTGAACAAAGGGTAGGAAATGTGTCTGGTGGTGTAGGAGGTGTGGCTGTGATTTTGTTTTGGACAGGTGCTGATGTGAGGGCACCATATGTTACCTTGCTGCCTAGCAAATGAGATGCCTTGCAGCAGTCTTCCTGCACCTGACATGCTGGAGCAGATGGCCTGACTGTACTGCTGGACACTGTTGACAGCATTTGTCCTTCCCCAGTTGTCAAGACTGGAGCAAGGACACAGTTTGATCCAACACTCTGGTTAATTGATCCAACACTCTGGTTAATCCCATATCACTGAAAGTCCTCCACTTCTGAGTCCCCTGCATTTCACTGCTTTTAAGTCTGTTTTGAGATGCTTTTAAGTCTGTTTTGAGATGATTTCCTCAGAATTAGCTAAACCAAAAATTAATTTTGCCCCTCCTTTTAAATTTATGAATATTTTTGTAGGAAAACATTGCCCAGCACTGACAACTTGATTTACACATATTAACCTTCTCTGATATTTAAAATTGACACATTGCCTACACAGTCTTGTCATTTAACAGTTCTGAACAGAAAACAGTAGTAGTGAAAATAGGCATGAATGAAAATAAATGTCTTTACAATATTTCACCAGAAATTATTTACTTGTAATAGAGAGATGAAGTAAATAACTGAAGCAATGATCAGGACGATGTATATAGCAAATATGCCATCAAGATATGTGGAAAATGTGGACTTCTGTTAGCAGAGTTACTACAATAATGTATGTGTGTATGGCCAAACTTCGCGAACGAATATTTGGGAAGGGCTCTCCCCATGTGGGTGTGCCCTTCCAGACTTCGCAGTGGATTTTTCAGGTGAGGCTCAGCGTGCGCAAAACTGGCCCCACCATTTCAGTCCTGAGGTCCATCTGCCACGGCTGAGCGAGCTTGGACAGTGTCAGGGAAGTCCTCAGGACTGTCACAGCCCCTGGTACTGACCAGGGTTGACCCTGCTAAGCATCTGAGATCTGACGGGATGGCATGGCAGGGAGGGATTGAACTGCCACAGTATGGTCCCCACTGAGACTCAAACTCAGGACCTCGGGATTTGGAGTATAGAGTGCTCTTCATTAATACAATAAAACCTTTTTGAACTGTCTTCCTTGGTCAGTAATCCTTTGCTTTTCATTACTCATAAAGGACAATGAAAGGGCTGAAAAGCACAATGTAATAAAGATGCCAAGTCCTACGGTAGTAGAGGGAAGCCTTGCTGAATCTTTGGGTTTCACAGTGAAGTTGCCATACCAAACAGTTTAATTTGGAACATTTGTAAAATTGTTTGTGAGAATTCACACTAATCAGCAAGCTAACAGGATTTCAGTAAATTTTCAAATGAGTGATGGTATTCTGTAGAGGGGCATTTCAGAGATAATAGTGTAGTAACTCCATCATTACAGCAAGACTTATGGGAAGTACTCATTTAAAGTACTGACACCACAAGAGAAAGATCTCATGGGTTTGCCAGTACATTCTTCAGTGTAATAGCCTGTTATAGCTGCTCTTACAGATACTGTATTAGCAGGAGTACTTCTAACAAGAGCCCAACATACTCTATAATTTCACCTCCCCATCCACCATTGTTCTGAACATTACTGTGATGGCACCAGGAAAAGGAAAAGACTTGCAGAAATATGTACTGTTTCCCAGTTTTGGCTCACAGCCATTCCACCACATAATTATTGATGAAAACAGGCTTTAGAAGGAAAATACTAGAGAGAACGCAGAATTAAGAGTTATGGCCACAGGACATTCTAAATTAATTAACAGGTTTTATCCCTCTCAGCTCTAAATGTAAAACAATCTGGTTTTGTTGTTAAAGCATCCCTTGAAACATGCTGGACTCAAGAGGGAGAGATGGAAGTGAGAAGAATATATTCAGATCTGGTGGGGAATGTATCAATTTCTTCTAAAGCCCCCAAGAAATACCATGAAAAATTATATCTTCTTGTTGAAAAAAGAAAACCAGATAGATATCATATAAAATGAGGGTGAATTCTGTCATCTATATCCAAAAAACATTGAATGAAAAAATGCACGTAGAAACAGCACACTGGTGTGTGCAGCAGCCTTTTTACAAGCTCTGCATCATTCTGCAGACTGCATAATTACTCTGTAGAGTAGCCAGTAATAATTTTGAAAAATAGTGTTTCTCCCCATGAAGTTCTTTCATGGAAAAGTCTTCTGTCATTGTTATGGGCCTATCCTTCAATTTAAAAATGGGGGTCAGGGCTGAGCTTTCACTGCTTGCTGCTATATATAGTGAAAAGTGCTGATAGGTATATGTATCATGGATCAGGGTGCAGTTATAATATACACTATTGAATAGAACAACCCTGACATACACCAGGACTTGAACCAAAGCTTGAACCAAAGACAATGTTTACTGGGGAAAACTTGTTGAACTTTCGGCTTGACTAGATTGATGCAGTCCTAGGCCAAAGGGGTAAAATAGTAATTTGTTCACAACCCAGATGATTCTTAGGCCTGCATTTGTGGCCAAGACAACTGGGAAATACAGTAGTAAAGGAAAACAGAATGGGAACTGGTAACAGTGCTCTGTGAGAAATGTGGAAGGTCAGACAAGGAGATGGGTCTTCAAGAATGTCAGAGACTCACAAAGAGAAACAGAGGAGGAAAAGTCAAGAGAAAACAAGAATTCAAGAAGAATATGGCTGAGTTTTTACAAAGATTTCTGGCAACTGAATGAAGATGGGAGCAAGCTCAAGTAGAGAAACCCCGTGAAGCATGTCTTGTGTGGGTCTGCCTAGGCAATGGAGATGAGAAATTGATTCATGTGATCCTAAAGCACACACCTATCTTTGGTCAGATTGATGACTTTCTATAGTCTACTGACTGAACTGACCAGGACTTCATTGACTGTCATGGGTTTGTAGATACCTGGCTCAAGGTAAAGGTCTACATCAATGGTATCTCAAAATAGAGGCATGAATACCACTCTAGTAATCTCTTGTGTGTTATGTATGTAAGAAGATCCTAATATAAAAACTACTTCTAGAGGAATTCTGCAGACTCACTGTCATCTACACTGTAAAGGAAGAGAACAGGCAATACATGCAAGATCCATGGGAATGAGCAAATGGTAATTTGCTCACGCTAGAATACACTTAGTTCTTTACCCTCCATGAGACTAATTAAGTATGGGGCATCCAGAGATCCAGACTGTCATCTGTGTTATGTGAAGCTCATCCTTCCCATCTGTCATGAGTTCATGTTCTCTCTTGCATTTTCTCTGATACATCACTGTTGTTGAGTGAAGACAGAAGGATGACTATATGCCTATGCATGTTCATCTATATATTGTATGTGTAGTTGCAGATAGATTAGTAGCTTTATTTTCTAGGATGCTTAATAGCAGCAGTTGAATGAGAACTTTCAAATGTCCAATTAATTTGGAAATCAAGTTGCTCATTTGGCTTGCTAAGTATAATTTTAGGCCTTCTATTCTGAACTATTCACACTTCTTGTTAAGTGTCAGTGGTGTGACTATGTTGTAACTGACATAGCTGCTCTACTGACGTCCTCAGAGGCACTAGATCAGTGCAGAAAATAGCTTGATGCCTTCAAAATGCACAAGGAAGGTGAGTAGATCTCATGCTCATGATTCAGATGTTTGGTTTCAGATGTCAGAGAGGTCACCCTGTTCAGGATTTTACATTACACCCATTGAAATTTCATTAGAACACTCAAGTAGTATCTGCTCGTTTATGTCTTACAGAAGAACTGGACTTTCCATGAAGTTAACTGAATTGGCATCTGACCAAGACACCTCTTACATGGATGAAGTGGGAACTGCGATCTTTTAGAGCACTGAAGCTGACTTTTTTGCATCCAAAACACTTAGATGTACTTTCATCATTTGCTACTTCTGGCACTCATGTGGGTCTGTGAAGTTCAGGTGTGTTAGGTTAATCTAAGCCAATTTATTTTTGTCTGGTTCTGCCCTGAGCAAATGCTGGCATTAGACATAACAATAACACACAGTTCTGTGCCTCCAACAGAGGGTAAACACAATCTGTGTAATTAGTTTATGAGGAATAATAATGGGAAGTTACCCAGTACAAGTGAAATCCAGGTCAGTACAATTTCAAGGTCCTGCAGTGCTCCAGCACAATACAGCAAATACTTGCATACAGAGCTGATAAAGACCAGTAATTTGAAGTTGCATGACAATACTCATTTATCCTGTAGTACTTCATTGCAGTAGAAGACTCACAGGAAAGCTTCCCCTCAAGGGGCAAGTAGGAAGACCAGAATTCTTGCCTCTAGTTGTCAATTTTCAAAAAAAAAAAAATTACTCAGCCTGTGGACTACATATGTCAGCAACTTTAGTACTGAAAAAAGAGGTAATTTAAGATAGCAATGGTTTTCAGCTTTCTGATCTGGCAGCTCTTAAGGGATGTCTCTAAGGGATTCATATAAGGCTGTTAAGGACAGCAAAGTTATTGTCAATAGTGTTCTGCTTTTAGGAGAACCACAAATTGAAAAAAGCTTGACAGTTACAAAAAAAAGACAAAAAAACCCAACCAACCCAAAACACAAAAATAGCACTTGCATTTGTATCATTACCTGGCAAACCAATGATGGAAAATAACAATGCACAAACTATAGATGTCTGCAGGGCAAACACAAATTTGACCAGTGCACTGTATACATTGTGCATATTTGGTGACCAGTGAATTACCAGGCTACACAAACAGTCATGGACAGCACTTAAAAATGTATTACCTCTGTGTCTCTTCCCACCTTGTCAGATTCAATGTTAATAGGTAGCACTATAATGACGAGTCCTTCTGTGCCACGCTCAGAGAGTTAACTGCAGAAGACCTTATTCACTCTCTCCTCAGGCAAAATTCCATTTGCTCAGCAGGAGTTTGTCTGGGTAAAGAGTTTAGGCTTTGACAGGCAGTATTTATGAGTTATACAGAAAACTAGCTGAAATAGCAATCTTTGCAGTCCTTCCTAATGGACTAATAAATTTTTTTTCAAGCAGATGGAAGATTTTCTATAATCCCTCCAAATCCTTAATTTCAGGTTTGCAATTATGTCTTCTAATAAATAATGGAAGTTTCTTTCATTTTAGCACCTCAACCAGGTGCTTTAATGAGCTCTGCAGGAGAGCTCGCTCAAGTTACAACAGGAGCTGGAAGCACAACTGCTGCTCTAGGCACAGAACAGCTGCTTACAGAGGGTTTGTGGTGAAGAACCACTCCCAAACCTCTCCCCAGCTAGAGGAGACTCTGCATGTCAAGGGCAAGGTTATTCTAGGTAGAACATCATCCCTTCTCTTTCATGTCTCCCTCAATATGCCCTGCCTGCATGCCTGCCTTCTCAGTAAGGGTGGGAGTGGGACATAGAGACTACATCTATGCTAAATCTCTTGATGGGGTTGAAATGAATGTGTATGTGATCTGTACTGAAAACATGTTTTAGAAATGATAGACTGCGTAGGAGATTTTCTCTGGCATAGTTTTGTAAGGTCTACTACATGGGACAGAGGACAATTTCATTCCTAGAATATACCTTTGTGCTTTCATTAATTTTTTAATAATTATTATTACCAGATTTAATGTTATTTTTGTCTAGAAACACTTATGTACAATTTTAAGTCTAGTTTGAAAAAAAACTCCTTTCTTTTTCAGAAAAATCAGGATGTAATATTTTTAATACCCAATGTAAAAAGTGCTGAATATTTTCCCCATCCTTGTGGCTTTGGGGGTAGGTCATGTCTTCTGAAGAGGTAATTGTTTTCTCAGTTAAATCATTGGTCTTCTTTGTTATATGTATGGACACGCAGAACCACGTCCTGATATATACCAATGGGATAGAAGAGAATGCTTATTGCACTTCACTTCTGTACTGCTTTCTTCCAAAAAGTTATTGTGCGATAAATGTCACTTCTCATTTGGATCAACTTACAATCCAGAGCAAGATGTATTACTGCCCATGTGGCAATAGGAAGAGTGATGTAGGCACCTATCATTTCCAACATCTGTTTGGCATGGAGCTTCTGTCTGTCTGGCTTGATGAAGGAACTGTGTAATCTTACCTGACTTCTAAAAACTGTATCAGCTTGATAATAAAAGACGCTTTCTCTCTGAAAACCTTGGGTTTTTGTGATAGGTATACACATGTGTGTATTATAAAATAGGCACATTGTCTTTTATAGAATAGATATACACATGAATATCTATTATAAAACTCTTGTAAGCTTGTCTTGATGAGCCCTTTATTTTATGGATAATAGCATGAAAGTTCATAGCAGCAAATACTTTATACTTGGCATCTGCATTTTCGTTTCAGTCAATGGTGTTGTAACAGAAGTTTTTATAAATTTTACAGAACAAAGAAGAACAGGATATAACCAAAAGTTGTGCCAAAGTTACAGTCAAAACAAGATGCAGAAGAAGTCAGGGAGCCCAGTACACCAATCCATCACTTGGAATTTGCTCCCAGGGGAATGCATGCCCATGTGAAAGAGAGAAAGCATGACAGAAGGATACTTCCAAGGCTATCCCTGCACTATCTTCTCTGGTGGAAAGGAGTGGAGCAAGACTAAATAGTATATACTGCTTGTTCTTCTGGTAAAAATTTTGTGAGGAACCAAGAGGAGCAATACATTCACAGGTCTGCTTTTCTCTGACTCCCTGGCAAAACAGAGCACTAGCATTAGGGTGTGAAGTTACAAGAAGTCCTGGAACAAGGGAATGCTCCATTAATGCACTTTGCTGATTTTATATGTACTTTTTTTCTTCATACTTTTAGATGGGTCTCTTGGGGGAAAATGACGGGACTTTTTCCTGGACTGTATGGCTGTTTTACTAAGGGTGTTCTTTTTACAACTGTACATTTTGAGTTCGTGCCTTCCATCTGAAGGGTTGTTGAGAAATTTCTTTGATTCTATTTGAACAAATAACTTTTACTATCATGTTTTCTTTAGCTGATATTCCATATCTCTTAAGCATGTCGGGGCAATCAGTATGATAGAGCACGATGATTACAGTCTGTATTAATTCAGGAATGTGAAGACCATCTCAGAGATGAAAGCTTAGAAATATGATGCCCTAACTTATATTCTGCACCTCTGCTTTACTCCAGTGACCAGCTGCAGTGATTGACATGGTAGTGTAATCTTGTATAGTTGCCTTGTAGCTGTTGGACTTTCAGAAAGCACTTTTTTTCTTGTTTTTCTCAAATCCACTTTCTTTGTATGTTTCTCATGTTTGATCCTGTGATTCTGGGCTGGTTTTGTCTGGGTTAGAGTTACTTTTCCTCACAGTATGGGGCTGTGTTTTGGATTTGTAGTGTACACAAGGTTGATAATATAGAGATATTATGCAATCTCTAATAGAGATTGTTATTGTTGAGCAATGCTTACACTGAATCAAGAATTTTTCTGCTTTTCATACTACCACACCAGTGAGGAGGCTGGAGGTGCATGGGAGGTTGGGAGGAGATACAGCCAGGACAGGTGACCCCAACTAATCAAAGGGTTATTTCAGGCCATATGACATTATGTTCAGTTTATAAAATCGGGAGGAGGAAGTGGGAGATGTTTGGGGTCATTGTCTTTGTCTTCCCAAGTCACCATTACACATGATAGGGCCCTGCTCTCCTGGAGATGGCTGAACACCTGTCTGTCCCTGGGAAGCAGTGAATTAATTTCTTATTTTTCTTTGCTTGCATGTGAACTTTTGCATTCCCTATTAAACAGTCTGTATCTCAACCTACAAGTTTTCCAGCTTCTACTTTTCCAATTCTCTGCTCAATCTTGATGGTGGAGGAGTGAGCAAGAGGCTGCATGAGGCTTAGTTGATGGCTGGGTTAAAGCCACGACACAACAAATCTGAGAGGGAAAAAAAAATCATATGAGTATCACTGGAAACTACTGTGATTCATTATTTTCAGCTGTTGTGTTCTTGGACATCTGTGTTTGGGCAGGACTCAACACAAGACTTTCTAACAGCATCCAAACTCCCTCAATGCAATTATTCTCCACGTAAAGCTGAATCAAAATTGTTCCCTGAGGCTGTATCCTGTCACACCTAGGATTCCCTCAGGAAAGATCCAATTCCCCCTGGACCATGCAAGTCTACTTGATACTAAACAATGATTTGGCAACAACAGACAGTCTTTTTGACAACTGCAGTCGTAATATAATGAAAACTGAACACCTGGGAATGATTTTGTTAAATCAAAGCTGAAGTTTATTAATATGCAAACTGATGACTTGTGTTTCCACACGGAAAATTAGAAGGAAACTGTCTCTCCCTTAGGGATAGCTAGTAGACAGGACATTTCATAATCACTGCATTTACCTTCCTTCAAAATATTTAGGCTACCTAGGCCCCAGTTCTAATAAATTTAAACCAAACTGGGACTATCATGCTACAGTCATTCTATTTTCTTGAACACCAAGTACATTTTGATTACCTGGGCTCAGTGTGAACCACTGATTAAGCTGGTAAGTTCTGACCTCTGTTTGCCAACTGAACAAGACACAAAGTCCGCTCTACAAATGTCTTTATGAGATCAAGCTTTTGGTTGAATGCATAACATCTGATAAACCTAGCTTTCTGACCTGGTCTGAGAGAGCAGAGACTGTTTTTTTGTTCAGCAAAATCGGGGGTAACCATATTTTCACTGTTTTCAATTCTCACTAGTGGTGTGTTCCTGCAAGCTACATTTTTTTCTTAACATCCAAAGGGAAAAAAGCCTCAGTTGTTATAGAATTACAAGCTATCATTAAATGTAACTGTTCCATAGAAGTTCAGACATAGATTTTATCTTGGGATGTCATTTAATGGAGGGAAAGAAGGAAAGAAATATCAGAATTCAAGCAAGAATATGGATGTCAGTAATTGTGTGTCACTGTATGATGGAAGATTGGAAAAATATGTTCTGAATGGGTTTCTCTTTCCTTGAGTATCATTCCAGTAACAATGAAATGATCCAGAACTCCTTTATAGACGATCTCATTGCCAGATTCTTTTATGTAGAGTTATACAATGAGTTTCAATGGGGGAATGTAAAGGACTTAATCATGGATGTGTGGAGTTGTTAATTTTTTTTTTACTGAGACCCACGATTAAAGAAGTGCAATGTGCAAGGCAATGAATAACTGAATCTCACTGAAGATGAGTAAGAAATAGTTGGCAGTTCTGCAGTGCCTTGAAATCAAAAGCCTAAGGTGGTATCCTCCAGCAAAGATTCATGATAGCCACGCTAGATTCAAGGCTCCGTTGATTAAACTGACACTCAGTTCTGGCAGCAATCCCACTGCAATTTATATCTCTTCAGTGAGGGATTGTTTTCCACTGATTATTGGATCAGGCAGTACCATGTTACTATTGCAGATAAGAGCAATATATTTTACAGACCACTGCTTCCTTTCTTCTCAGACAATTTTTATGATCTGTGGCAGGACAAAAAATAGCCCCCAGCCCACTAGAATAATTCAAGCAAATAATTGGTTGCACTCATTAGTCTGCCTACCTATACAGTTTACTGTGTGGTGCCATGTACAGTAAGCCATAGAATTGGGTATTTGAATAGACAGTAGCCCACTTCAGCAGAGAACAATTCTGACAACCTCTGTTTTGCAGAAAGTGCTGGTAAAGCAAAATGAGATTAATCCCCAGCACACCTGCTGCATATAAATAGTAAACAATGTATCTGCCAGAAGGTAAATTCAACAGCAAAAGTGTGAGAATTTGACACTCATTCCAAGAAACAATCTTTGCACCACAGAGAAGTTTTTAACCCACTGTTGTAATATAGTTCTTGATTGTCCTATGTATGAGCCTCACACTTAGGTCCTATGTAAGGCTCCAGCCTAGCTCTAACAAGAGCAAAAGCATTTTCCTCTGTATCATACTGCTAATTAAAAAAAAAAAATTCTTTGTCATCTGTCACCAGAACAAAATTTTGCAGTTAAACACCACTGCCTGAAATCTGCAGATGGAATCACAGTGATGGAAATTAAAAAAATGTCCCTGAAGACATCAGAAGTCTTCTAGTCTTCTAGTGTGGAATTCATCTTTGTATGTTTTCTCAGGTACCTGTGCATTTCAATAAAAAAGGAGAAATCCCCACCTGAATGCATATCTGTATTGGAAAGGGTACCACCATGTTTAGGGGTTATAGATCCAGTATGACTTTCCCCTAATGAACCAAAAATATAGGGAGGGGAACAAAGTGAGATTATTTCCCAGTGTAGGGAATCTGTTGCATGAACCTCCTGTGGTGTAACCCACATTTGGGACCCCAACCAGAAAGGCTGAAAGTGCTGTTATTAAACTCCCTGTCAGCCACCCTACTCTGCCAAAAGACAGGAACTAGACGCCACAGACAACCTGATCCCCTGTCTGCACGACTTCAGAGGGCAGAATTCCAATGAGAGAATTAACACTCAGCTAAGATTTCAGGGGAGCAAAACTGTTGCAAAGGCAACTTTAGCTGCAAGAATCCTTGCAACTGGTCTTTAGAAAAAGACACTCAGGACCTCATTTCTAAGCATGGCTTCATCAGGCTATGTTAATCTGCCTGTGGAGTTTCAGGACTAGTGTTTCTGGCTGCTTCCAGGGCACAATGGTCTCCATCACAGCTGCCAACATGGCTACTTGCTCACAGTAGTCTAGCTCTTTGTCCCTCTATATGACTTGAGCTATGAATCCAATTGTTTGTTTTGCATGAGCAAGTCAGATGTAAATACTTGTCAGCATACACTGTTGTGCTGTATTAATTTCATCCGCTGTTTCTTCTTTACGAAAAGCTTGGGGAAACATGGCACATTCCCTTTCTGGAAATCAAATATGCAGAATTTTTGTAGCAAAGGAAGAATGGGCTGGAGGAGAGGGGTGCTGCTTGACCATCCTCACATGGAGAGACTCCTTTCCCAGCTCATCTGCTCCCTGTGTCTCCCTACACTCACATATCCAGGATTCCTCATGTGCTTAATCGCAACTTTCATACCCGTGACTATCACTAGTATACAGCAATGTGCAATCAGACCTGAGTGCTGATGAAATGCCATAATTAGGGATGCTGGGTGATGGTGTGCTTCAGAACAGCACCTCTCTTAGTTACATTTCTCCCCCTCTACTACTTCTCTCATGTGAGACCCCACTTGGAGTACTGTGTCCAGCTCTGGGGGCTTTGGTTCAAGAAAGACATGGACTGTTGGAGCACCTGCAGAGGAGAGACACAAAGATGGTCAAAGAGCTGAAATAACTCTGCTATGAAGACAGGCTGAGAGAGTGGATTGTTCAGTCTGGAGAAGAGAAGGCTCTGGGAAGACATTGTTGTGCTCTTTGGTTACATTGAGGGGGCATATAAGAAAGATGGAAAGAGATGCCTTACTGGGGCCTGTAGTAATAGGCAAGGGATGATGCTTTTAAACCAAAAGAGAGTAGATTTAGTTTAGATATAAGTAAGAAGTTCTTCAGTGTGAGAGTGGTGACACCCTGGCAGAAGTTGCCCAGAGAAACCGTGGATGCCCCATCCCTGAAGTGTTCAAGGCAAGGATGGATGGGGTTTTGAGCAACCTGGTCTAGAGTCAGGTATCCCTACACATGGAAGTGGGATTAGAATAGATGGTAGTTAGAGGTCTTTTCCAATCCAAACCATTCTGTGACTCTATAATAAGAGCACATGAACAAAATTAATGGGTAAATCACATTCTCTGTGCCTTCCTTCCTTAATAAGGAAAAGTGCATTTTAATTCTCACAGCTCTCTCTGTATCATACTAGGGTATGGCATTCATTTTGCACTATTTTCTTTTTACATAAATCTGAAAGGTCGTTTCATCCTATTGGTGCTCATAATTTTGGGTACACTGAGATCCTGTTTGTTGCATCTCTGGATGGTTTCATTAATACATTAGAGAAAGAAAGACTGCCTCTCTTATCTTAATTTCTTCCTGTTATGATCATTTTGGATGCTTTTCAAATGATAAATTTGTCTGAACTTTGATACACGATATTCTGTGGCCAGTTTTTAAGGAGCTTCAGGTGTAATTTGACAACACACTCAAATCCTTTCCTAGACAGAAAGGCTAAGAGTAAGATATTTCACTGTTATAGGTAAAGCCAGTTTGTGGTTAATTCCTTGATGGTCTATAATAACTCTACTGATTAGATTTTACTACTCACGAACATATTTTCACAATTTTTGTTTTAAGGATACTTAATTTTCCCTTAGGAAAAACTTGCTTAGTGAACCAAGGGAGTCAATCTCATCTTTCTCAGGAAATGTCTTCAATTTCTCTATGAACTCTACAAATAAAATGCTACCCTGTAACAGCACTGACCCAGGAGAAACTGGAGTACTTATGGTTCCATTTCTGAAAGCCAGTCAGAACCAGCAGCCATTACTCAGTGTTTTACTCTGTCTGTGCTCAAGGTTCAGTGTTTGTTTCCTTTGCAATTCCCTCTTTTTTCCATGAATGCTATGATGGAAGGCCCTACAATTACAAAACGACCTGTCACACTAGATTTCAAATAACAACTAAAAAAATCCTGTAAAAAGTCCATATGTAATGACTGAATTCCACATTTTAGATGAAACATTTGTGCTCCTAAGTCAGAATGAGATAAATTATCAGATTCTGTGTTGGAGTGTGATTTATTTCTTTCAGTCTGATAGCAGATAAAGACTACTGTATATCAAAGTACATTGTATAACAAGGCTGCCACTGGACTAGAATGAGGACAAGCTGCCATGCTTTATTAATGTTGCTGCTGAAACTAAAATAGAAGTATAAAAGCCAGGCTTTGCCCTGTGTGCTCAGTCTATCCTGGCGAGCAACACTTTGGAATGGTTGTTCAGCCTACAGGATCTGCTGAAGGAATATTTAGCACTTTTTTCTCCAGAGAAGATTGCAGTAGAAGTATGAGAAGATAACAGCATGGGAAAGCCTATTCTGGCTTTCCCAAAGACCATGGTGTCCCTGGGGGTTGAAAACCTCAGATGGGTGTTGCCCTATATAGAGCAGATTTTCTTTCGTATGTATTTCATATTTTCTATTTAATACATTTAAAGCTGAATTCGAATTTGGCTCACAGATGAGAATGGCACACATTCTAATTCCAGCATGTGAACATTGTGCCACAGCCTGGTAGTGTGTTTATCACAGCCTTTGGCAATCCTCAGACCAGGGATAGGCAGCTACGACCACCATGTGTATTCACAAGTATAAGACAAAGTTTACTATGCAGATCCACAACAAACTATAATGACTCCTGTATCTATATAGTGACCAAAAGTGTTTTCTCCTTTGAATTACACTTGCACAGCACTTCCTGTCTTTCCAAGAATGTGGCAAGCTACAGGAGGGAAGAGAACCTGCCCTCAAGATTTGCTTTGTGGAAGTTTTGCAGCTCTCTATATGAGAGCAGGAATAGAGAATATTTCTGTGGCTTTTTAATTATATCCAATAGCATCCATACCAAGTACTGCTTTACTACTTCAGGTGGCAAAAACAGGACATGTGTTTTTACAGTTTGCATGACTGAGTTTACAATGGAGAATTGTTTTGTCATGCTAAGCACAGCACAGACATAGATGAACAACTGTAAAAAGTTGACATAAATGAGGTATCAGTGTCCAAAAATGACTTTGGTGCTTACGCTCAAGATTGCCAGTAAAAATATACAGATGGGCTGCATCCTTGTCCCACTGAAATTAGTATGCTAGTACAAAGTGGTGTTGCCTGTGACTTGTATCCAGACAATTTTACCAATATATGCTTGATCAAACTCTACATCAGAGAAAATTTCAAGGCATCCAAAACTTCTTTCTTCCTTCCATTTGATCACTTATCCTAGCCTCAGTTTTAGTGATTCTTCCTAGACAGGGTCTGGCAAGATGAAAGCAATAGCAAATGCGTCAAGAATAACAACACCAAATGTACCACAGTATCCCAGAAAGTGTGTTAAAGCAGGGTGGTTGGTTTGGGTGGATTTTTTTTTCTGGTTTGTTTGTTTGTTTTATGTTTTAAAGTCATGAAGACATTGACTTTTTTGGGAATTGAAACAGTGAACTGAAGAGAAAAAAAGGATGTTCTACTGCTTTGCTGCAGAACTTTGAAATTTATGATTTATAATAGTACATTTTCAATAAGACCTTGTGTTTCCTTTAATAATATGCAAACTATTTGTCTGTTTGCATCTTTTCAGCAAATGTAATTTTTTAAAAAAGACTGCAATGATTGCAATTTTATTTACCTTACTATGTGATCAAATGTGCAGTAGTGATGGCTGTTGTTATGACTCATGAAGAACAGCAGCTATTACAATTCACATTTCATATCATATAAAACAATAATTGTAATAGTTCAGTGGCAGGAACATCTCTTATACAGTTATTGCTTTTTCAAAGCCTTAAATAAAAATGTCTGCATGGTGCAAGTCACTCTCCTGCACCCAAATTACTTACATGTAGCAGTTTCAAAATGCTTGAATTCTCTGAATCCAAATGTTATTTCATTTTGGCATTGCAATTAAGCCCATGGCAAGCTTAATGAGTAGCATAGATAGGGCTACTGTTACTAGGCATTTGTGTGCAGGGTCCTATCAATTTAGTCCTTTAAGTTACTACAGAGGTTTGGCAAAATAGCTCTTGCTTAAACTTTTTGAGTTTCCTTTGTTTAAACACTTCTGGGAGAACAAAATATCTGCCTGAGACATCAAGTGTCTAAGCTGAAACATTACTTGTAAGAGTTTAATATTCTCCATCAGGAAGCCAGACTGCCAATAATTGATATAATGTAGAAGAAATTGTATATGAGTAAGGATTTAATCTCAGTGTTAGTATTGTCCCTAGGAATATTACCATCTGTGTTTAATAAAGGATGTAACTCATTGTTTGAATATGACTTTTTTGTGAATGAAGCTTCATGCTTAATGCTCAACATCACTTCCATTTCTGAGGCAAATTGAACTACTCATGATACTTCCCACGCTTTGGCAAAAAATGCAGATGAAGAGGCATAGTTCAGATACAGGAAGAATTATGTATATTATACATGTAGATGCTCCAGAAAGTTTATTGTTTTTCTAACCTGAAATGATATTCAGATGTTCCAAGGTGACTTTTGGCTTATTGTCAGCTACTTGTCTTATGAGGCTGCCAGACATGCAGCAGAGCTGCTCGTAGGTGATGATGCCAATGCACTGAGAGTGATGTCACCATGCACTGGAAGTATTGGATTCATAGTGGATTGAAATATTTGCTCTAGAATATTAGAAGAACATGCTGCCCAGGTCCCTTTCCCTGTATTGCTTTCCAGCATCTCATTCCCCAGTCTGTCCATACATTTGGGTTTGGTCCATCCCAAGGGCAGCATCTGGCACTTCTTGTTGAACTTCACATGGTTGGTGACTGCCCAGACCTCTAATTTGTCAAGGTCTTTCTGCAGGATGTCTCTGCCTTGAAGGGAGTGAACAGTTCATCCCAATTTTGTATTGTCAGCAGACTTACTTAGAGGACCTTCAAGTCCTGCACCCAAGTTGTTTATGGAGAAGTTGAAGAGCACTGACCCTGGAATGGAGCCCTGAAGAACCCCACTAGAGACCAGTTGCAAACCTGATAACATGTCACCCTATTTGCTATAACCTTTTGTGCCCAGTCTGTCAGTCAATTGCTCATCCATCACATAATGTGTCCACCCAGCTGCAGGCCAGACATTTTAACCAGAAAGATTCTGTGGCAGGTGGTATTAAAACCTTTTCTGAAATCCAAAAAACTTCCTTGAAACATGAATATGAACTGGCTTATCTTGTTGCAAAAGAACCTAAGTTTCACAAGGAGACTATCCCCTCATGAAGCCGTGACTGATGACTGCATTGCCCTTCAGAAGTTTTTCAGGACCTCCCAGAATAAACTCCATAATTTTACCAATCAATAAAGTGAGACTGAGAGGTCTGTAGTTTCCAGAGTGTCCTGGGTTGAGCTGGCAAAATGCCAACTGTCCAGGACAGAGTGAAAAGAGTTCCTCCTCTCCCCAACCAGCCAAGGGAAAAAGAAGAGGGAGAGGAAAAAACCCTCAAAAACCCCCAGGTTTATGCTGAAACTAACTACATGTATTTGTACAGAAAAGAGAAAATTAAGAGAAAACTACAATATAACACACACTTATACAAGTTATGTATAACAAGAAATAATTTCCCACTTCCCAGTAAACACAAATTCTACCATTTTAACTACAAATCATTCTAGAGAAGTCAATTCTTCAGAGACAGACTAAAGCAGAGAGAAAAAGCTAAGAACAAACATTTTACTTCCCTAAGATAACATGATGGTAAGCTGGTGCTCCGGGCTTGGGTCTCCCCATCCCTTCTGGGACAGCAGAGTGTCTTCCTGGGACCACAGCTGTGAAGCAACTGACTAAGCCACACCCACACACCAGCTCTTACCCCTTTTGAGATGATGCAATATGGTATGGAATACAATATTATTGGCTAGAAGAAGTCAGCTGTTAGCTAGCTCAGCCCAGCTCAAGTCAGCTGACAATTTCAGGCTTAATCTGAACTTTAAAGCCTAACTTCTTGGCCTGCTTGGTTAAACTCATAACACAGAGTCATCATTCTTGCCCTTATTGAAAATTGGAACATTGTCAACATCCAGATGAGACTGTAGTGATACTTTGCAACAATAAACTATAACATGCAGGTGTTTTGCGTACCATTTCCTCGTATTTGAGGTATGAAAGAATGTGTTACAAGAATATTCCTTGTTGAAATGATTAGGTGCTTCAACAGGAGTGATGATGAGCCAAGCACATGGAAAGGTATAGTATAAATTGGCTGCTGTTAGGGAGGGATACTGGCACGCAACGCACAAATGGCATGATCCATGAGCACAAGTCTGGGATAGATGCAAAATGAGGAAATTACTACATTGCAGTGCGCATATGATCACCTAACACTGTTCTTGTTAAACGCTGTCCCTTTGAGCCTTTGCCCTGAACCTACCCAATGTGTTTCAGAAAGTGCAAACTGCACCCCCTTATCCTGTGCATACAGTGGGTCAAGTAAGGTCTCAGCAGTGGTAAATGGTTGTAGTGTTTCCACAGGGAGAGTATTCTCCTCCTGGATTCAGTAACAGTCTGTTTAAAGAAGGTGGCATGGGGAATATGCTGAATATAGGACTCTACCAACAATTTTAATTGTCTTCTCTCCAATGGGAGACTCCCTTTATGAGCTGTTCTGGCAACAAGTCAACCCCACAACACACAAGCAGTGTGTTGGCAGCACAAGCAGCTGGAACACTCATCTCTAGCTTTTCCTGAGAAGAGTCTGTTTGCCAGCAGGCATTGTCCCTGAATTGATCCTGAACAGTTCTGTATTTCTCTCTCACCTAGTGCCAGACAGAAGGTGGATGCTTGTCCTCCAGAAGAACATCTCAGTATTAATTTGTAATGGCTCAGGGAGTATTTTCTTGTATCATTCACAGTGGGAGCAGGAGAGAGAGAAGGACAACTGCTTAGATGCGCTTTGCAGGGAGACTTACGATGGTCATCATGTAGGTTTCAGTTGTACCTGCTCTAGTCTATATTTACTTACTTAAACAAGGACAATTGCCAGAATCACATACTGAGAGTTCAGCATCCCCAAAAATGCTGTAGCATGCTCTTTGAGATATTTTCTGGAGAGGAAAAGACCAGAGAATCAAATCTGTGCCTTTCACATTCTAGCTTAACCTCAGGCTGTGCCCTCTTTAACTGTGAAATACAGATTATCAGAGCAAATGGAAAATGCTGAAAACACCTGTTTTGTTCATTGCACAATAGGCAGTCTCTGAGTTGTAGAAGGTTGTAGAAGTTCCAGGGTGACTGAAGTGCCATCTTGGGATGTATAAACTCTGTTTATACAGGCTGCACTTAGCTGAGGTCATGCAGCTTTCTTGGACTACAGATTCAGTTGCTTCACTGCTTGTGAGGAAACTGTTCCCCTTGCAAGGGGCCTCCTGTGATGGAGATGTGGACAGTGCTGAAGTGCTTTATTCTGTTTTCCCCAAGATCCAAAGAGTAGATCTGAAAGGGAACTAAGACTTTTGTCAGGTCCATGCTAAGACCTCCTGGCTTTCCCCAGTCTCAGACACACCATGCATCTCCATAGGAACTATGAAATGGACTTCTGCCCCTGAGAGATAACTTGTGCTCCTGGAGAAGCCTGCAGGTGGTGGTGGTGCTTAACTCAGTTCAGTTAGAAATCAGTTTGAAATTCTTTCATACACATCTATAAATCTGCATGTCCTGACTGAGGAACATATTTTAACACCCATGCCAGGAAAGGTCTCCAGAATTAAAAATTCTCATGTAATGTGGGGTGACTTCTGAAACACTTTTACTCTTTTACTCAGTTCTTTGCAGTTGCCTCTCTTCCCTTCACTCCAGGTTCGTCATATGTGGCATCTAAAACCAGACACACATAAGGGCAGACATGTTTAATGCTGTCTAGACAAGCACCCTATTAAGCTGGGCTGGGGCAGCTGTTGCCATAGCAATGAACAACTATGGTTTTGTAGCTGAATGAGGTAGCAGGAGATTCATACTTTCTTCACAATATAGTGGCAATGTCAGAGTGAAATTGCAATATGAGAAACAGCAACTTATTGTTAACTATTGCCAGAAGAGCCATAAATAGAAAGTGATATAACTGGTTAAGGACTAGATATTTCTATTCATAATGAAGGTGAAAAATCTGAGTTCTGCAATAGTCTCAAAACTGCTCCTGAATGCAGCAAATGTCACTAAAATTTTGCAGCATTTCAGCTTCTTTTTGGCATAAAGCATAACCTCATATCATACACTGCTTTTACTTTAACATTTGAAGATTATGCTGAAGTTTTAGCTTAACAGGTGAAGGTTTTTCACTGTTAGAGGGGCCCACAAACTTCTTTCCAGTTTTTGCAACATTTCTCACTGAAACAGCATTGTCAGGAATGGCTGGGGTAGGCTCAGAGAGAAGCCACAATATTTTTCTCACTGCTGCAAAGATTCAAGCAAAAAATCTTTCCCCTTTTCACTATACTCTATAATGCAAAAGCACCTCTCATTTCTTATAGAGGAAGTTAAGGTATAACAATCACAGAAGCATAGAATCATTATGGAATAGGCTCCCCAGGGAAGTGGTAGAGTCACCATCCCTGGAAAGGTTCGAAAAAATGATTAGACATGAAACTACACTCTATGCTTTTGTGGATATAGTGCTTTTAGTCAAAGGATAAACAGGATGATCCTAGAGGTCTTTTCCAACCTTAGCAATCCTGTGATTCTATGACTCAGGTTCAAAAAAACCCCTAAGACCATCAAGTCCAACCAGTAACCCAGCACTGACAAGTCCAATAGTAAACCATATTTCTAAACACCATACCTACAGGTTTTCTAAATGCTTCCAGAGGTGGTGCTCACTTCCACATATCAAGCTCCTTTCTGATTAGCTATCTGCTGGCAAATTATGGGAAAGGGGCTTGTTGAGCACTTCCACTGGCTCCCTCAGTTCTCTTGAATGAACCCCATCCAGTCTCACAGACCTGCGCATGTTTAAGTGGAGCAACAGGTCACTGTTTCGTCCTGGATTATGGGGACTCCTGTCTCCCGAGTGGACAAGGGCCAGCAACTTCAAGTCTGCTCCAGCTGCTTGCAGGGTGTTTCACCCATCTCTTCATCTTGGTTGGGTTGTCTATAACAGACTCCCACCAGGATATCTCCCTCGTTAGCCTTCCTCCTAATCCTTATGCATAAGCCTTCAACCTTAATAATTACTATCATTAATCTTCAGGCAGTCAAAACACTCCCTAACGCACAGGGCTCTCCCTTCACTGCTTCTCCTTCCTTGCTCATCCCATCTGAAGAGTTTACAACCATCGATTGCAGCACTCCAGTCATTTGAGTTATCCTGTCATGGTTCCACAGTGCTGACTGTGCTACCGTTTTCCTGCTGCATAGTTTTCACAGTTTCCATGCGTGGGCTGCCAAGAGGAAGGGAAAGTGGCCTTACAGCAACACCTATCACTGCCTAGTCACTTCTGCTGTGGCGGTGTCTGGCACATGGCACTGCTGCAGCCCCTCCATGGCTCACATCCGCTCCTGTCCCACATGTGGCATGGGCCCATTATAAATCCATTTTCATTGTAAAGGAAACAGAGAACAGTGTTCATATGTCGTTTTCTATTAAAAAAAAAAAGGTTTTGTTTTCTTCTGAAATCCCTGAAGTATGTTTAATTGAAAAGTACTGCAGCAGAATTGTGCTTGGAGGTAATAAAGCAAGGAAGTAGCATTTCAGATGGTATGATGACATGGTTATGAGTTCCTTTTTTCCATATCCCTTTTGCATAATTTTATATCCGACTATTGAACATAGCTAAGCTGTATATTTTAATGTATGTTACTGTACAAAAGCCTGTGAGCTGTAAGATGTGGAGAAAATATTTTCCTAATAGAAAAAGTTGGGAAAAAAATCACCACATTTCTTCTCTCAAATTTTTTGTCTATAGAGTGTAACTATAGAGTGTTTCTCCAATTCAGAGACAGGTAGATATGGGTTCACAGATTTCAGGAGCAAAAATATACATAGAACCCCAGATGTCTTAAACTTCTCTTACTGTGGTATATGTTTGATCTCAGTGTTGCTTTTTATGTCACAGGGAGGTGTATAAGCTAACCATTTCTAGAAAGTTCACTTCAAAGAGGGAATCATGGGGGTTATAAATCACCTGAAAATTCCAGGGAACAGACTGACAAATAGATTGGACTGGACCATTTAGTCATAATTATATTTACAAATATTTTTATAACTAGAAGATTAAAAATTAGCAAAAATATTGAAGATTTCTCAATACAAATGGATAAACAGCCAGCATTTTCCCAATCACAAATCTAGTTTTATTAACATTTGTTTGCTCACTGGGATGAATTGCATAGCAGGTTAATGGTTTGAATTGATTACACTAGAGATCTTTTCCAATGTTAATAATTCTATGATTCTATTAGAGATTACTTTTGCCAGTCATTGGGAAGCTTGTAGGTAGAGAGAGATGTGTAGCTGATGTTAGTACAGGCAATATTGTTGCCAGCTTACACTGAAACAGGTTTCTAAGGAATACAACTTGCATGTCTGAAAGAACTTCTGCAAGAGGATAGCTGAGTCTGTGAAGCCCTTCAGTTGCCACAGCCCTGTTGATGAGGAATGTATGTTTTCCTTGCTAAAGTAGTTACCTAGTTAGAGCTTGCAGCTGTGGCCCATGTCTCAAATCTGGGTATTCACAGAGAGAACTGAGACTCAACACTCCTGCACAGATATACTGCAGCAGGGTTAGGCAAATTAGGAAGTTAAGGACATTTTTTTTTCATGAGTATGTAAATGAATTATTGTCAGTGTTTCTACTGAACTATAAATGCCCTGATTAGTAACTTCATAATGTATATGGGTGTGCTGGTGTTTCTGAGGGTGTATCTAGTCTACAAGAATGAGTTGCTTAAACATGGCAATATCTACCACTATTATTGCCAATAAATGTCTCTGTTAAAGGTTTAGCTGTATCATTATGAACAGTGAGCACTGGGAGGGACTTCTGGATTATGTATTTACAGTTTACATAAAAACTTGTTTTCAAGGCCCCAGGGATTGTAATTCTTTTTCAAAGATATTCACAAGCTGATTTTGTGAAAAATTAGAAATATTGTCTATGTATAAGCCTCAGTTGTGACCTATGATAAGAATTTTCCAAAGTCATGAGAATTACTAGGTAATTATGCATGCCTCTGAATTCAACATGTTACTACATTTGAACAATGCAATTGTAGTTTATGCTCCCTTGGTTGGTCAATATATTTATATGCATTTTTTCCAGTGTATATGTGCTTACTAAAGTACTTCTGGTTTGTCAGTGCATTTGACTTACCAACACCTGAATTTACAGCCTTTTAAATAACATTTCTTATGCTCCTAGGATTCAGATTCTAATTTATAACAGCCTAAACTGATTTAAATGTTTTCTCACCAGATGCAGAAACAGAAGCTGTATGTTTTTACTAGGATTTCATCATACAATTATGAGATTTTCTACATAATATCTATAAAGTTCCTATAAAATATTTCTTAAAAACTATTATTCATAAAGAAATCCCTATTTTCCTCAAGCTGCACTATTTTCATGTAAGTTTTGTATCTGCTTGGATAACTTCTTTTAGAAATCAGCTTGTCTTGCAGTTCTGTAACAGAAAAGAAGTAATGATTCCTAAAATCTCATCCCAAGTTATTGAAGTTGACAAGAATCTGGCCTGATTAAATGAGCTTCAGATTAGGTCCAAGGTGAAATGTAAATGATTTACTAATTGAAGAAGTGCACAGATTTACTGAGTGCTTCTATGTGCACACCTGGGGAAGACACTGCAGTTCCTGTGTATTTCTACAGCACCAGCTGACTTATCCCAACACCAATACTACTTCCAGGAATGCTATGTTGTATACTCTTTAGACCATTTTCCTGTTTAATTTAGCACTAACTGGTTCTTAGAGGAGATGAAGAGAAACAGGAATTTACTTCATGGAAACACAAGTATACTATACACTTCAATAAATACAGGGTGGCTTTATGTAAATCAGTTATTTATGGATAAGAGGTTTCATGCTTCCTGAAATCTCCTGTACTTTCTTTTACACAGAATTCCTTATATATCATAATTGACTTCCCTGGAAAAAGTCTGCTTGATCTGTGGCTTTGGTGTATCACTGGAAATGTATTTGATCCTCTGTTCACCACCATTTCTTGGCCATTTGTGTCCAACCTGTGAGGCTCTGCCTGTCCCTCTTTTTTGCATTCTGGAAAGCAGAACATAGAAAGAGAGTAGTGGAGGAACTGATACACTGTGAAAACTTCTCTCAGTTCTCAAAGGAAGGCAGTCCACATAACAGTGGATGCCTCAGCAGTGACATCCTTCCCATTTTCTATAGGACTCTTAATGACTCTCTTATGTTTTTCTGTCCTGCCCTTAAGTGTCACTGTCAGTTGATAATAAGGAATAGAAACATAGTTAAAGTTCTAGTCTCTAAAAAGTTTAAGACAAGGAATAAAGAGAGACATTGGGAGAAGAAGCAGAGGAAAATGTCAGAGAACTTGAGGATTATTCTAAGTTACTATAAGGACGTTCCATCTGAATAAAAGGAACAATTTCTTTGCTTTAAGGGTGACAGAGCACTGGAACAGGCTACCCAAAGAGGCTGTGGAGTCTTCTTCTCTGGAGATATTCAAAGGCCACCTGATGTGATCCTGTGCAACACACTCCAGATAAACATGCTTTAGGAAGGGAGTTGGATTAAGTGATCTTGAGAGGTCCTTTCCAACCCCAAGCATTCTGAGATTTGGTGATTCCATTACAGAATCTTGTTTTTTGCTATGACAGGTATCATATGATATCATCTCTTTCAGAAATGTGTCAAACTCTGTATTGCATGTTGCTGATGTTCTTTACTCCCACCACTTATGTGGAAGAGGCGGTTCCAGAAATTCATGTTCATTCCTGGTGCATCTCTTCAGCTTGTTCTTTCCTATCATAGAGTGCCCAGCTGTGAGCAGCACTTCTCCACCAGAGTGAAAGTGCCACCTTTTGATGCAAATGGCCTCCTATCTCCTACTCTCTCTGCCTCTGCAACCTTAAACTCCAGTCTTGGCTCATTCTGAAGGTGAGCTGTCACATTAGAATGTACTTACTCTCTGGACCCAAAACACTGAGCTTTTCCCAAAATGTGTTTAGTCTGTAGAAACCACTCTGAAAATTCTATTTCTTTTCCTCTTTCTTAGAGATGAATAAAGCTATTTGTTGTGTTAATCTAGCATGATTTTTTATTTTAATCTAGACAAGATCCAAAAACATCGTTCTCTCTTCTGACATTAAAACTAGTGTCTGCCTCTTCTGCAGTGTGAAGAATTTTTTATTGAACTCCACAGTCTTAGAATAACACAAATAACTGAAAGTCCTCAAGTTTACTTGATTGCCTACAGATCACACAGCCTTCAGATAGCATGAGTTAGTATAAACTCAGTGGTAAAATTTATGACATGCTGTAATACCCCTTGACAAAATATTTTTTAATTTATTCGCTGATAGAAACATGAGGTCTCCTGCTGCTGCCACACTGGAATTATGATTCTGACACCGCTGGTTTCCTTTGCCCATTGTATAATGTATAATGATGTCTTAGGGCTGAGTAAACAACCAGATAAGAAGATAGAGCCAGGTGCTTCCCAGTGGTGTATTGGGAAGAAGATCAGCGACAATGCACTTGAGTTAAAATGTGTGATTCAAACTGGATTAAACCCAAACTTTTTTCCCCTTGAGAATAGTCAAACAGTTGCAGAAGTCATGCAAAGAAGTCATGTATTGACTGTCCTCAGGGAGTTCCAAGCCCTGAGTGGAATAAGCCTGTCTGACCTCAGATACTGACCCTGCTTTGAGCAGAAGGTTGAACTAGAGATCTCCTCAGGTCCCTTCAAGGCTCTGTCACTTTGCACTTATGTGATTGGATATAAAAAAAAAAGTAAGAAATTGCCACAAATTTCATAGCTATGAAAGAATAACCTGCTACCAGCAAACAGAGCCCCTCTCCCTGCCAGTCTGGTAAGATAAATGTTTCATTAAACGTGCCTCACACCATGTCCTGATGGAATGTTATGAGGGTGCCATCCAGATATTAAGTAAAGCAGTTTGCATGGCATGATCCTTCCGTTATGGATGTACACACGATGTTCTCATGAGCACAAACACATCTTGGTCATCATTCTGCATGTAAGAGACTTGCAGGTCAAGAAAGGCTTCTGAAGAAATCAAAACTTTCAGAAAGTCAGATCTTGCAGAAACTGGGATTTGTAGATTACAACATGAAAGCAGAATACAAACCACTGAATCTAGGTAGAAAAACCCAGAAGTACACTCCAGGCAAGAGGTAAAATGCTGTGGTAAACAGTGTTTGAAGTCCTCAGTTCTTTTCAAAAGCTAATTAACAGCAAAATAAATTGCAGTTCAATGAGCCAGAGCTGCAGAAGTGCACTAAGGTGACCATTTTGGATAAGGCAGCCTCTTGGCTCATAAACACAGTGATGTATTGAAAGTCACCATGGTTACCTTCAAATTCAAGCTATAGTAACTATTCCAGTAAAATCCTTCAAAGCACTCTGAGATAAGAATAATGAGCCCTTCATTAGTTGTGCAACCAGATAACACTCCACCTCTCAGGTTGCATGACTTCCACTTTATATAGTGTGAGTTTGAGCTAAGCACCTTGCAGCTGAGCACCTGTTATTCTCAGGCAGCTGGTGGACAGACACCTCAGGTTATTTTGCTGAAGGCTTTTTTGCTAAAGGCTTTTTTGCAAGCCCCATTGTGTTCAGCTGGTGCTGATCAAGCTTCCACATGAGCATCATCATAACAAAAGTACTGTGCTCAAATAATGCAGTACTTTTCCCCCAGCCATATATTTAAAGCCAGATTAAATGAGGAATATGAGGTATGTATATGTGATTAATCAGTCTCTAACTGGTCAGTATGACTTTTGATGTTTTTTGGGAAAAATGTGTTCTTGTGATGTGTTATCTTATACGGTTACCACCTGTAAGGAGAAAAATCAAATGGAAAAGCTGAAATAAGTTAATTCATCTAAAAATAAAACTATTAAGAAATTCTTTAGTGTTTCTTTTTTTACCCCACTTTATTTTCATAGATGTACAATATCTCAAATGAAAATTGATGTTCTGTGTTGTAGTTTTCTTTTTAATACAATTTTACCAAGCAACTTTAAAAAATATTACCTAGAACATCTAACCAATCCTAGAAAGTACTTGACACTCATAAAAATGTAACTATATTATTGCTATTTTCAAGCTGAACTTAGACAATACACAGATTGTAACTCACTTTTAACTTGGGATCCAAAGTAATTAAATCATAATTTTTATATTGTGGTAGGTTTGAAGTATTAATGTTCCTTATAAACCTAAGACTTAATGTCCTATTCTCTTGCTCATCCTAAAGACGTGCAACAGAGAAAGCATGGTTGTTTAACACACAAAAGAAATTTTAATTTATACAACCTATCTGTAAATTGCTGTCATATGGGAGTACATAGTCTGAATTTCACCATTACCCATTTCTCGGGCAACACACAATGAGGACATAAATTCAGACTTATGACTTTACCATAGGATCAAGCAGCAGAACCTGAAGAGTGATGGAAAGCACATACTTAAACACAAATATTAGCCACAAAAGGGAAAGTAAAGCATACAGTAGTATGCATTCTCTGTTTAATTTAAAGTTTGAAAACAGCGCCTTTATTGCAATAATACGTTTCATGATACATAGTGGAGCAACAGAAAAGAATAAACAAGACAGTCAGGTTCCATTATGAAAAATGATGCAAAAGCAAAAGGCACATTGTTGCATGCTGCTTCATACAGCTCATGGTGTCACAGCACTGACCTGGAGAGACTTCCTCAATTTGTCTGCAATGCTTTTTAGTCCACCACCTTCTTACTGTGTCAGGAAATGAGAATGCCAGTTACTCCTGAGTACAAACACTGGGTGAAATAATATCAATTATGAACTGAGTTGATCGATCAAGTTTTTCACACACAGTGGTTAACCTGGTGTCAGATGATAGTCTGGATAGATTTAAGGAGAGCAATCTACTGAAGACCTCCATAACATGTAGTTAAATTCTGCACTTTGCAGCTTGGTTGTTTTTTACTTCCTTCTCTCTCTTCATACTCCCTGCCTTTGAAATTTCCTCTTTTCTTTTCTTTTCTTTTCTTTTCTTTTCTTTTCTTTTCTTTTCTTTTCTTTTCTTTTCTTTTCTTTTCTTTTCTTTTCTTTTCTTTTCTTTTCTTTTCTTTTTTCTTCTTTTTTCTTCTTTTTTCTTTTCTCTTTTTTTCTTTTCTTCTTTTTTCTCTTCTTTTTTTCTTTTCTTTTTTTCTTTTCTTTTTTTTCTTTTATTTTTTTTTCTCCAGGCACACCAAATTTCCTGTAAAATGTATCTTTTAGGCCTTAGATAAAAAAATTAGCAAATGAGATTAAACAAATAGTTCATTTCTTATAGGTAAATTCTTATCCATCTGTACTGATTTGCCAACCTGTACCAAATAAAAAAGTGTCAGCTATCATGTTGATTATGGATCCAGTATCTATGCCAGTTTTCCTGTGAGGGAGAAAATTATCTAATTAAATTAACATAGAACACTATAATCATGTAAAAAGTATTGAAAAAACCACAATATTCAGTAGTAGCTCTTCAATATCATCTTTGCATTCTGTTTTAATGCAGTATATCACATAATTACAGAAATTATATGTACAAGGATGAAGACTCCAAAACCTCCTTGGACAAACTGGGCATTTGCTCAGTCACTCTCCCATTTCTGATGGTGTTGTAGTTTGGGATTATTATGTAAATTCTCTCCCCTGCCACTTAACTGCCCAGGCCAGCGGTTAACAAAAGAAGCAGTTAACTGTGATCGCTGGGGTGGGGGCAGGTTTGTCTCTTTTGGTTTTTTTTTGGATATTCTCCTCAGTCTTGGCTCGGCGGAATGGGGGAGTGGGGGCTCCAAGGAGGCAGGCTGCCCTGCTGGTTACTGCTGGGGTTTTCCCTGGCTGTCTTGCCGCTGCCTACTTCGGACTACTTTTTTCCTGCCGTGCTGCTGCCTGCCTTGGATTTGCTGCTGGTTGCTCGTACCTTTCTGCTTCTTGGACGGGGAACACAGGGGGAAGAGACTGAGTCCATCTGAAAGCCCACTGCTCGTCTGTTTCGCTGGAGAGGGACTGAAACTCACTCTGCAGCCAGCCGGGCTGTGACAAGGACACTTAAGTATAACCTTTTCTCCCGGAGGAAAACCTGCTGGGTTTTGTTCTTGTTTTTTTTTTTTTCTCTTATGGTGTTGGGGAAGTGGGTTGCACTAGTCTGTTTACATATATATATATCTATATATATATATATATATATATATATCAGTTATCCTTCTTGTATTAAAATTCCTTTTCTTAAATTTGATAAAGAGTGGTGTGATTATTGTGGAGGAGGCCCCTCCCCTGCTTGTGGGTAAAACATTTTGGTTTTTCCCCTCAAACCGAGACATTTCTTGGTGCCCAACGTGGGGCTTGTAAACAAAGAAGGATAACTGCTATTTTGTGGCACCATGTGGGTCTTGAGCTTAGGGTTCATGAGGACCATCCTGTATAATATATTGGCTTTTTGTTGGTACAAATTCATGCCAAAAGGAGCGGCAGGTTTAAGTCTTATCAACAAATCAATGAGCAAAACTCAAATAGCCGCAATTATTATTGAGTTCTTACTCTGGATTTATGGTGCCATGAATTCGCTGCCTTTGGATGTCATGTGGGTGGGTGGTGTTCTCCAGGCTGTTTTCCTGCCGCAATCTAAGCTGCTACCTCTGGGGATTCAGTGATAATAGTACGGACCCTTGGGAAGGAACAAAGGGGAATCTCTTCTCCCAACCCTTTGTCCATTCCCCATTCAAGTCTGCTACAACAGCTTTTGAGATGTTTAAATTCTCCCTGGATGCCAGAGATATCTTGCTCTTTATGGTTTTTCTGCAAGGTTGTATCCCTGCGGCTTACAGAATGTTTGAAGGTAGGGCCAGGGTTTTTCCAGAATGCATTCAGAAACCTAGCCCAGTGAAGGGGGAAAAGCGAGAGAATAAAACCCCTGATGCCACAGTGAAGGGAGAAAAGGATGAGGATAAACCAGGAGGACAGGCCAAGCCTATGGAAGTTGCCCCTATATGAGAAATATGAGACCAAATTAGACCATCCAGCGGACGATGAGGGGGCTGCTGCACCTCCACAGCAAGCAGACCCAGAGCCTGAGATCATCACTGAGTCATTGTCATTTGATAATCTCCGTAGTTTGCGGAAAGACATTGCTCGACACCCGGGTGAGCCCATCCTGACTTGGTTGATCCGAGTTTGGGACCTTATGGGTGAAACCTTACAACTGGATGGTGCTGAAGCCAGGTTTTTGGGGGCTCTGGCCCAGGATGTGGCTATTGAACAGGTGTTCGTGAGGGAATCAAAGCCCCTTTCACTCTGGGCACGACTTCTAACGAGTGTAAGAGAGAAGTTTGTTTATAGAGAAATCCTGCAGGAACATCATATTAGGAAGACTTGGAAGACGATGGAAGAAGGAATTTTACGTCTGAGGGAAATGGCAATGATGGACGTGCTTTTTGGAAGAGGTGGGCAAGCCAATAATGACCCTGACAAGGTCAGATGCACACCACATATGTGGTGGAACCTTTCACGCTCGGGGCCAGCTGAATACACCGATTTCCTGGCATCTATGTATAGGGAAGAGAACCAAGAAACAGTGGGCGCTATAGCAAATAAGCTCCGGATATATGAAGGCATGACCCACAGCCCAATGCAGGCCCGTATTTCTGCTGTAGAGACGTTGGTTGAGAGTCTCAAGACGCTGCCTGCAGAGGTAAAAGCGATCAGAGAGGAAATTAGGGAAAGTCTCCAAGTGGCACCAGTGCGAATGAGAACCTCTGAAGTCAGAGCCAGACGCCCCCCAGCCAGAGGAAGTGGACAGACCTCACGAACTGAGATGTGGTACTTCCTGGCCAAACATGGAGAAGACATGGGACGGTGGGATGGGAAACCCACCCGTGCCCTTGCAGCCCGAGTACAAGAACTGAAGGAGAATGGAAGAAGGTCAGTGAGAGTAAGTGCAGTCCCAGTTTCCCACGGGCAAGAATCTGACCCACAGGAGGGCACCTCCCAGGTGTACTCATCGAGAAAAGGTTCTGACCGCTATGACCAGGATCAGTGTTAGAGGGGCCCTGCCTCTAGCCAGGTAGAGGCACGGGACAACCGTGTCTATTGGACTGTGTGGATTCGATGGCCTGGTACATCAGACCCACAAAAGTATAAGGCTTTGGTTGATACTGGCGCTCAATGCACATTAATGCCATCAGGACATGTGGGCTCAGAAACTATTTCTATTTCTGGGGTGACAGGGGGATCTCAAGAGTTGACTGTGCTAGAAGCTGAAGTGAGCTTGACAGGGAGAGATTGGCAGAAACACCCCATTGTGACTGGTCCAGCCGCCCCATGTATCCTGGGCATTGACTACCTCAGGAATGGATATTTTAAGGACCCAAAGGGGCATAGATGGGCTTTTGGAATAGCCACTGTACAGACAGAAGGGATTGAACAATTGAACTCATTGCCAGGTCTCTCAGAAAGTCCTTCTGCTGTTGGACTGTTGAAAGTTGAGGAACAGCAAGTGCCAATTGCCACCACGACAGTGCACCGTCGGCAATACCGAACGAACCGTGATGCTGTGATCCCCATCCATAAGATGATCCGTGAACTGGAGAGCCAAGGGGTGGTCAGCAAAACCCACTCACCCTTCAACAGCCCCATCTGGCCTGTGCATAAGTCTGATGGAGAATGGAGATTGACTGTGGACTATCGTGGCTTGAATGAAGTTACCCCACCGCTGAGTGCCGCTGTACCGGACATGCTGGAGCTCCAGTATGAACTGGAGTCCAGGGCAGCAAAGTGGTATGCCACTATTGACATTGCTAATGCGTTCTTCTCCATTCCTCTGGCACCAGAGTGCAGGCCACAGTTTGCTTTTACCTGGAGGGGCGTGCAGTACACCTGGAACCGACTACCCCAGGGGTGGAAACACAGTCCCACCATCTGTCATGGACTGATCCAGACTGCACTGGAGAAGGGTGAGGCTCCAGAACACCTGCAATACATTGATGACATCATTGTGTGGGGGGACACAGCAGAAGAGGTTTTTCAGAAAGGAGAGAAAATCATCCAGATCCTTTTGGGAGCTGGCTTTGCCATCAAACGGAGTAAGGTTAAGGGACCAGCCCAAGAGATCCAGTTCCTGGGAGTGAAGTGGCAGGATGGACGCCGTCAGATTCCAACAGAAGTCATCAATAAGATCACAGCAATGTCTCCACCTACCAGCAAAAAGGAAACACAAGCCTTCCTGGGTGCCATAGGGTTCTGGAGGATGCATATCCCAGCATACAGTCAGATCGTAAGCCCTCTCTACTTGGTAACCCGTAAGAAGAATGATTTCCACTGGGGCCCTGAGCAGCAACAAGCCTTTGACCAGATCAAGCATGAGATTGCTCAGGCTGTAGCCCTCGGACCAGTCAGGACAGGACCAGACATACAGAACATGCTCTACTCCGCCGCCGGGAATAATGGCCTGTCTTGGAGCCTTTGGCAGAAGGTGCCTGGTGAGACTCGAGGCCGACCACTTGGATTCTGGAGCCGAGGCTACAGAGGATCTGAAGCCAACTATACCCCCACAGAGAAAGAGATCCTAGCCGCCTATGAAGGAGTTCAAGCCGCCTCAGAGGTGATTGGCACAGAAGCACAGCTGTTTCTGGCACCTCGACTACCAGTGCTGAAGTGGATGTTGTCAGGACAGGCTGCCTCTACACATCACGCCACTGATGCTACCTGGAGCAAGTGGATTGCCCTGATTACGCAGCGCGCCCGTATAGGAAAATCAAATCGCCCTGGGATCCTGGAAATCATCACAAACTGGCCTGAAGGTGAAAATTTTGGTCTAGCAGATGAAGAGGAAGAGCAGGTGACACGTGCGGAAGAAGCTCCACCATACAATCAATTGCCAAAAGAGGAAATACGCTACGCCCTCTTCACCGATGGCTCCTGTCGCATTGTAGGGACTAATCGCAAATGGAAAGCAGCTGTATGGAGTCCCACACGACAAGTTGCAGAAGCTACTGAAGGAGAAGGTGGGTCGAGTCAGTTTGCAGAGCTTAAAGCCGTGCAGTTGGCCCTGGACATTGCTGAACGAGAGAAATGGCCAAAGCTTTACCTCTACACCGACTCATGGATGGTGGCCAATGCTCTCTGGGGATGGTTAGACCGATGGAAGAAAACCAATTGGAAACGCAGAGGGAAACCCATCTGGGCTGCCGATATATGGCAAGATATTGCCACCCGAGTAGAGAAGCTGATTGTGAGAGTCCGCCACGTAGACGCACACATGCCCAAAAATCGGGCCAATGAGGAACATCTCAACAACCAACAGGCAGACCGAGCTGCGCAAGTGAAAGTATCACAGACAGATCTGGACTGGCAGCACAAGGGAGAGCTGTTCTTGGCTCGATGGGCCCATGATGCCTCGGGCCATCAGGGCAGAGATGCCACTTATAAATGGGCACGAGACCGAGGGGTGGATTTAACCATGGACATTATCTCTCAGGTTATCCACGACTGCGAGACATGTGCTGCCATTAAGCAGGCTAAGAGAGTGAAGCCCCTGTGGTATGGTGGACGCTGGGATAAGTATAAGTACGGGGAGGCCTGGCAGGTTGACTACATCACACTGCCACAGACCCGCCAAGGCAAGCGCTATGTGCTCACCATGGTGGAAGCAACCACAGGGTGGCTGGAGACACACCCAGTGCCTCACGCCACTGCCCGGAACACCATCCTAGGCCTGGAAAAACAAGTGCTGTGGCGACATGGCACCCCAGAACGAATTGAGTCAGATAATGGAACTCATTTCAAAAACAGCTTAGTTGCTACCTGGGCGAGAGAACATGGCATTGAGTGGGTGTATCATATCCCCTACCATGCACCAGCTGCCGGGAAAGTTGAGCGGTGTAATGGACTGTTGAAAACCACTTTGAAGGCGTTGGGTGGAGGGACTTTCAAACACTGGGATCAACACTTAGCAAAGGCTACATGGCTAGTCAACACTAGAGGCTCTGTCAATCGAGCCGGCCCTGCCCAATCAGAACCCCTTCACACTGTAGATGGAGACAAAGTCCCTGTAATACACCTGAGAGGTATGCTAGGGAAAACAGTCTGGATCAACCCTGCCTCGGGCAAAGGCAAACCCATTCGTGGGGTTGTCTTTGCTCAAGGATCTGGTTCCACCTGGTGGGTGATGCAGGAAGATGGAGAGACACGATGTGTACCTCAAGGGGAACTTATCTCTGGGTAAACGACTCATATTACTGTACTTGTAAACACTTAATTATTTGAAAGAAAATTTAAGTTTAATGTAGAGTATCGGCATGGAAGAGAATTTAGGGGTGGATAATGTTGTAGTTTGGGATTATTATGTAAATTCTCTCCCCTGCCACTTAACTGCCCAGGCCAGCGGTTAACAAAAGAAGCAGTTAACTGTGATCGCTGGGGTGGGGGCAGGTTTGTCTCTTTTGGTTTTTTTTTGGATATTCTCCTCAGTCTTGGCTCGGCGGAATGGGGGAGTGGGGGCTCCAAGGAGGCAGGCTGCCCTGCTGGTTACTGCTGGGGTTTTCCCTGGCTGTCTTGCCGCTGCCTACTTCGGACTACTTTTTTCCTGCCGTGCTGCTGCCTGCCTTGGATTTGCTGCTGGTTGCTCGTACCTTTCTGCTTCTTGGACGGGGAACACAGGGGGAAGAGACTGAGTCCATCTGAAAGCCCACTGCTCGTCTGTTTCGCTGGAGAGGGACTGAAACTCACTCTGCAGCCAGCCGGGCTGTGACAAGGACACTTAAGTATAACCTTTTCTCCCGGAGGAAAACCTGCTGGGTTTTGTTCTTGTTTTTTTTTTTTCTCTTATGGTGTTGGGGAAGTGGGTTGCACTAGTCTGTTTACATATATATATATATATATATATATATATATATATATATAGCAGTTATCCTTCTTGTATTAAAATTCCTTTTCTTAAATTTGATAAAGAGTGGTGTGATTATTGTGGAGGAGGCCCCTCCCCTGCTTGTGGGTAAAACATTTTGGTTTTTCCCCTCAAACCGAGACAGATGGTCACCACCATTTTCTGATGTTCAGGAGGAACCTTCTGTGTTTCTATCTATGTCCATTCTCTGTGTCCCTGTTACTGGGCACAGACTGGAAAGAGGCTGGCTCTGTCCTCTTTACAGTCTCCCTTCAGGTGTTCGTATATAGCAGTGAGATCCCTCCAAGCCTCCTCTTCTCCAGGTTGAATAGTCCCAAATCTCTTAGCCCCTCCTCCCAGGAGAAATGCTCCAGTCGCATCATCACCTTCACAAGCTCTTGCTGGGTTATTTCCAGTATGTCTATGTCTGTCTTGTACTGGGAAGCCCACCACTGGACCACACTCCAGGTATGGCCTGTGGTGCTGAGTAGAGAGGCTAAGACTCTCCTCCTTCAACCTGCTGGCTACTTTCCTCCTCATGCAGCCCAGGACACCACTGGCCTTTGCTGTATTGGCACATTTCTGGTTCATGCTCAACCTGGACCCAAGTCCTTTCCTGACAAGATACTTTCCAGCTGGGCAGCCTCCAGCTTGTGCTGGTACCTGGGGTTGTACTTCCCCAGAGCCAGGACTTTGCTCTTCCCCCTGTTGAAGTGCATGAGGTTCCAGACAGCCCCTTTCTCCAGCCTGTCCAGGTTCCTCTGCATGGCAGCACAGTCCTCTGGTGTGTCAGCCCCTCGTCCCAGTTTGGTGTCACCAAAAAACTTGCTGAGGGTGCACGTGACCCATCATTCAGATTGTTAATGGAGATGATAAACAGTATACTGCTATATAATAAAAATATTAAACAGTGAGGGAAGAGCGACTGACATCATCTACCCAGATTTGTGCAAAGAATTTTACACTGTGCCACGCAACATGCTTGTATTTAAACTTGAGAGACATGGATTTGATGGATAGACTGCTCAGTGAGTAAGGAACTGGCTGGATACTCATACTTGAAGAGTTGCAGTCAATACTTCTACATCCAAGTGGAGACCAGAGCCAAGCAACATTCCTCAGGAGTTGGTGTTGGGACCAGCAGTGTCTAACACCTTTGTCATGGACAACGTGACATGGACAGTAGCATAAAGTGCACCCTCAGCAAGTTCACTGACAGCATCCAGGCTGGAAGGAAGGGATATCATCCAGAGGGCCCTTGACTGGCCTGAGGAGGGGCCACTGCAAGTCTCATGAATTTCAACAAAGTCAAGTGCAAGGTTCTGCACCTGGGTCAGGACAATCTCATGTACAAATACAGGCTGGACAGAGAATGGATGGAAAGCAGCCCTGGGGAGAAGGACTTGGAGGTGCTGGTTGACAAGAAGCTCAACATGAGTCGGCCATATACATGTGCAGCCCAGAAAGTCAACCTTGTCCTGGGCTACAGAAAAGGAGGGTGATCAGCTGTTTGAGGGAGGGGATTCTCCCCTTCTACTCCACACTGGTGAGACCCTACCTGGAATCCTGTGTCTAGCTCTGGAGCCTCCAACATAAGAAGGACATCAACATGTGGAGCAAGTCCAGAAAAGACGACGAAGATGATTAGAGGGATACAACACCTCTTCTGTGAGGAGAGGGTGGAAGAGTTTCGGTTGTTGTGCCTGGAGAAGAGAAGGCTCCAAGGGCACTGTCCAGGGTTGAGCTGGCAAAATGCCAGCTGTCCAAGACAGAGTGAAAAGTGAAGAAGAGCGAGACGAAAAAACCCCTCCAAACTAGGTTTATGCTTAAACTAACTATATGTATTTATACAGAAAATTAAGAGAAAACTACAATATAACACACACAAGTTATAACAAGAAATAACCTCCCACTCCCCAGTTAATACAAAGTCTATTACTCTAGATTCATAAGCACTCTAAAAGACACCCAGCAAAGAACAAAAAGAGCAACAACAAAATGTTTATACTTCCCTGAAACTCAAACATAATGCAAGTAGCGGCAGCAGGAGCAGGGACCTAGCACAGTAGAAGAGCTGTAGCATGTTCTTCTTCTACTTCAGCCATGGTGGAACTGACTAAGCCACTCTCACACACTGGATTTTACCCCTTTTGAGATGACGTCGTAATATGGTATGGAATACAATATTATTGGCTAGAAGGAGTCAGCTGTTAGCTAGCCCAGCCTAGATCAAGTCAGCTGACAATACCAGGCCTGGTCTGAACTTTAAAGCCTAAATTTAGGCCTACTTGGCTAAACCCATAACAGGCACTTTATAGCACCTTACAGTACCTAAAGGGGAGCTATAAAAAGTCTGGAGAAGGACTTTTTACAGGGTGTGAAGTGGCAGGACAGGGGGCAATGGCTTCACACTGAAGAGAGTAGGTTTAGATAAGACATCAGGAAGAATTCTCTGCTGTGAGGTTGGTGAGGCACTGTCACAGGTTGCCCAGAGAAGTGGATGCCCCATCTCTGGGAGTGTCCAAGGCCAGGTTGGATGGGGTTTTGAGTAACCTGGTCTAGTGGACTGTGTCCCTGCCCATGGTGGGGAGGTTGCAACTGGGTGATCTTTAAGGTCAAACCAACCCAAACTATTCTGTGGTTCTTTGATGCTGTGATTAATTTGAAATATTTTTCAAATATTTCAGCAGTGAGTTCAGTTACCATATGTTTTCTTTTAAGAAAATAATGTTAGTTCACTAAGCAAAACATGGTACTCTAAGGGACAGGGTAATTTCACAGTTATGTCACTGACATTACTACAAGTAGAGCATGAACACAGTGCCAGAACTGCACCCTTGTAAAAAACTCCCTTACCAATATAATTACAGAGAAAAATTAAGAGCTTTACTTTTTCTAGAAATAATCATGCAATAATTTTTTCCCTAGGGTATTGACAAGTCTGTCTTCACATTGTTTTTGATAATTCTGCATTGTGATGTCAAAAAAAGAGAACATCAGATAAAAATATTTATCTTTTTTTTGACAGCTGGTGTTCATATTTCAAAACAGGAGGTAAAGAAGCAAAAATTGGAAAATAACAAAAAGATATGACAAAGTCTTTACCAAGTAGCTACCTCATTATTAAGTATAAAGTAGACCCTCAGTACTATACATGTCATTCCAAGGCCCTAAAAGCAGTAAGTGGTTGGACATGGAAACAGATGGTTCATCAGGGACTAACACAAAGTGATACAAAGATTGGTTTAAAGGAAATAAATATAATAGCACAGAAAAAGCTATTACAATCAATCACCTGAACCTCTTATATTACATAGGCTATAGGATTTGGCTGAATTTGTGTACATTTGCATACATAGCTAGACTCCTGGATTGCAGCAACTTTCACACCAGATGTTGGGAGTGGGCTTGGTTAGCTGGTCTACGGTATCCCTCTGTCAGCTAAAGATACAGCACTGGGAAATGATGACACACAGCACTGGTCACTCTGCTTGACTGATGCTTCCCCTGCATTATATACCACTCCCTGTGAACTTTAACAGCACCTCTTGTTCTAGACACAAAGTCTGTGATCTGTGTCAAGAAGTGAAAATCCAACAGTCACAATACCTTTCACATATTTATTAGTGCTCAGTTACATTCTGATTGCCAGAAGTTATCTATTGTTTCATCCAGGGGACTTTGACTATCTCTCACTTTTTAGTCAAGATATTACAAGCACCAAATCAAATGCCAAACAGAAGTCATTGCAACAACTTTATTTTCTTTGTCAGCCAGACTTGTAGTCTCAGTCAAACTATATCAAGCTGCCATGTGCAATATAACAGTTTGCCTCTCTGGCAATGTAAATAGAACTTCAAGTGCTTTAAAATGTATAATGTGCTCAACTGCTAATTAGAATCAAGATCTTAAATTCTTCTGCAGACCCAATTGGGTTAAGATGTATACTAGTTTTAAAAAATGAGATAGTCCCATGTTTTTTAATGAAGTGAAGAAGAATGGCATGTGTTCACTGCTTTTAAAAATCAAGATACTTTTTGGTGTATAACTTCAGAATCCCTCCCATTGTTGCCTCCACCAGTTACTTCACTTGAGAAAATTGTTTTGAGGTCCACTCAGCTATTCACATGTGTGGTGAGTTGAACCTTGCTGGATGGCAACCACATACCAATCTGCTGTATCACTGCCCTCCACAACTTGACAGCAGAGAGAAAATATAACCAAGGGTTCATTGGTTGAGATAAGGTCCATGAGAGACCACTCACCAAATACCATCACAGATGAAACAAATTTGAATTGGGGTTATTAATTGAATTTATTACTAAAAAAATCAGACCAGGATATGGAGAAGTGAAACAAATCTTAAAAACAACTTTCTCCACCACTTCCTCCTTCCCAAGCTCTACCTCCTTCTCCTCCATGGAGGTTATCATCAGTTCATCACACATTTTCCTGCAACTACTCAGGGAGGGGAGTCCTTCCCCTGCTCCAGTGTGCAGTCCCTCCCAAAGGAGAAGTCCTCTGTGAATTTCTCAAATGTGAATCCATCCCATGGGCAACAGTTTTTCACAAACTGCACCAACATGGGTCACTTTTTCATCGGATGCAGTTCTGCAGGCACCGGGCTGCTCCCATGTTGGTCCCCCACAGGACTGCAAGTCCTGCCAGGAAACCTACTGCTGCATGGGCTCCTCTCGCCACAGGTTCCACCAGGAGACTGCTCCAGCACGGGCTTCCCACAGGTTCAGATCCTTCTCTGGAGCATCCATCTGCTCCAGCACGGTCTTCTCCATGGGCTGCAGGTGGATCTCTGCTCCCCCATGGACCACCAAGGGCTGCAGGGGCACAGCTACCTCTTTATGGTCTGCACCCATGGGCTGTAAGGCAATACCACCTCCAGCTGCTGGAGCATCTCTTCACTTCTTCTCCACCAATCCTTTGGTGTCTGCAGGGCTGTTTCTCTCACGTATTCTCACACTGCTCCTCTCTGAGAACAGTTACATCTGCGTGATAACTTTTTTTCTGCTTAAATATTTAATCACAGGGGTGTTACCACCACTCCTGACTGGCCAGCAGCATGTCCATCTTGGAGCCACCTGGCATTGACTCTGTCAGATATGGGGGAAGCTTCTGGCAGTTTCTCACAGAAACCACCCCTGTAGCCTCTCTGCTACTGAAACCTGGCCATGCAAACCCTATACACCGTGTTGGCCTCTTAGCAGAGGTGCTTGTCCTGCTCTGCTCAGTCCTTCAAGGAGAGGACATTGGCAGTCCAGTCCCCCTGGCAGTTGTCTGCTGCTTTAAGGTCTGATGTCCCTTTGGTGGCAGCACAGGAATCACAAAACAGCCAGTAAGTACCCAGGATAATCCACAACAAAAGAGCTTCCACTCTTAATTGCCAGCTCACATCTCTATGGATCTGCCTTTGTTTTTAAGATATCAGTTGTGATTAAACCCAGAAATTTGTAAAACCAGAGATCCAAAGGGAAACAGAGCTCCATGGAGTTCACAGTTGGACTGAAAATTCTGCAGTCAGCCTCTCAGAAAAGATTAGTAATTTTTTTTTCGTGACAAGTCTGATGTTGACTACACTACCCTAGTTCTTTTTCCTCATATGCAGTCTCTGACACAAAATGCATTTCCCTCAGGGAGGAGAATTAATTTGAAAATATGTTTTTGAGATTTAGTAGTTTGAAGGGAAATACATTTTCTATTTGGAAGAAAGTCTAATGTTTTTTAAGTTTTTTTTTAATGATTTAGTTTTCATATCTGTTTAGTATTAGTTGTTAAAAAACACACTCAGAATAACTTTAAAATTCTGGAACTCTTAGCTATTGCTGCTGGAGAGTGCTCTCTGAGTACAAATTTTTATAAAGAAGGCAAATTCTGTACAGTGATCATAGAGTGTTCATAACAACAGAACACTTGTCAGACATGCCACATATGGCCAAACAAGGAAATTTGCTATCATTAACATACAACATTTAACTTGAATGTTTCCTACTGTTTGTCAGATATAATTTAAAGTTCTGAGGCTGTTCTTTTTCATTTCCACCCTAAACTTTCTCAAAAAGGTGGGTTTTTTGTTTTATTTTAAGGTGAAAATCCCCCTCAGCTATGTAATTTTTTTTTTCTTTTATAGTGGTAAATAATAAACTCTGAGCACTCATCAGACCTCAGATTTGCTTCTAGAACATCTCTCTGCAATGGTAAAGCACACTTGCTAAGTCCAAAAAAGGCAACACCAAAAGGATGACCATGAATTAAGCTCGTTTTCAGTAGTGCTAGATACAGACAAAAAAAACTTCCACTAAAAGCCAGTTAAAAAGCACTATTAACTTCTTAATAGCAAGTAACCATTGACAGCTGCACAGGTGAGCATACTCTGGGTTCTAACATGAAGCTGCTTAAGCATATAATGACCTTCCGTCCCCAGTTCTCCATCCACACAGGGTTTAAACACTTCAGTTGTAGCTGTCAAGAGAGGAAAGTTCTAGTTTTAAGAAGTAGTAACCACAGTTTTCCTGGATTAAAAAAACAAACAAAAAACTCCCCCCCAAATAACCCAAAAAACAACAACAAAATATCAGTTTAAAACAAGGTAGCAGATTGAAGGCAGCAGCATACTGTATTTTTAGGGCTATGATATAAGGTAGGAACAGAAGAGTGGTTCCAGTCTTTTGGTAACATATCAAAACTCCATTGAACTCAGCACTGTCCTTGACAGAGGCAAAGGGGGTATGTAGGGGTGACAATGCACATACAAGAAAATCATGTCTCACATTCCACATAGACTACCCAGAAGGTGTCAGGTGTGGCAATTTCCTCTAGAGGCCAGAACTGGATTTTCATTCATCAGTGCAAAATACACCATAAGTGAACTCATCTGCTAAATCTAGGATGGAGTTTGCAATTTGGAATTATTTTTATTTTTTTAATAAATGCACAATTTCTTTTCACAACATGCTGGAATTGTTGGGTCCCAGGCTTCAGCAAATTGGTAAAATAGAAAGTATTCTGTGAACACACACACACAGTCACACACACATACACATACACACTCACCCATGTTTTTAAGAAAGCAGCTCTGTTCACCAGCTAAAAAGGGATCTTTTAACTTTTTTGTGTAACTTTAATCTTTTACTGCCTCTTCTTTGGTCACTATTATGAGAAATAATAGGAAAAAGAGAGAATTATTAGATGAGGGATAATGGACTGAAGCTTAGTCTCTTCAAAATGAATGGGAGATGTGTTACTGGTGAACAGACTTAGGACTTTTTCCGATTACCCTGCAGGCAAAAAGAGGAAAAATTAATTAATGATACAGTTTGTGATAGAAAGGATAGTGTAGTGCTTTGAAAAAAACTAAAAAAGGAGAATTGTGAGGCTATCAAATTCTGACCAGCTCTTTCTGTAGCAAGAAATTTACAACTCATTATTGTTAAAGGAACAATTTAGGAGTTTTTGGGTTTAAGCCTATGAAGCTAGCCAAAAAAATTTAATTAATTCCATACCTATCACTTCCACAGCTTCCTATTTTCTTGGTACAAGTCCTGAAACACTCTAAAGGAAACATTATGGGCTATTAAACAGGATTAAGGGCTCCCTGGGCTGTGGCAATTTCACTCTTTCCCTAGGTACCGTTGGGTTCATCAACTGATTTTTTTTCCCTTTATATATTCCGCAAACACAAACATGTATCTTCATGTCTGATCCTTTCATGATTACTTTCACAAATCCTGCCGGGTCCAGGTCTGCAGGCAGAAATTTCAGGGATGCTTGTTTTCTAATATAACCAAACTGGTTTTCTTGTAATGTAGTATGCCTAGATCAATAGCACTTTCTTTTAGCACAATTGGCAATGTAAACCTGAGAGGTTTTGTACTCAGTCTAAGTGAATTTTCCTTGATTGAATGTATTTAGTTACATTGCAGTGAAAAAAAATCATCCAGATCCAGACATTTGAAATTAAGTTGACAGAATAGATTCAAACCAAACAAACACCTGTTTTCTACTCCTGTTTTTCCAGAATTGGTGAACTTACAACAATTGATCCTTTGTTGTTGCATTCTAGACAAATAAAATTTAATCTTAAACTCTGCTTTATAGCCAAACTTAAGATTGGCTTAAACTCATAGAGTTGACTGAAGTAATCCTTCAGATTCTCGCTAAATTGTTGAGTACAATGGAATGCGTGGCCCATAATAGAAAAACTGTAGTTTACATTTTTAATTTTATGAATTCTCATGAATTTAAATAGAGCATACTGCATTTATTTAATTGAGTTGAATAGAAAGGCTCATCTCTTGAACCATTACCTGGAACAGCTATTAACACATCTGTGCAACCACTAGCATAAGTAAATGCTATTGCAGAAGTGAGAGTTTGAGAGTTGTGCTTACACTCATGTCTCTTAAACAATGCAAGTATGACAACATTGCAAGTATATATATCAAAATTACATTCACAGAGTGTCAATGTAATTTAGGAGAGGTCTCATGTTGGTTTGAACAAAGTACACACATATTATTCAGTCTGTTGTCTTCTTTGGGTGTAATGTGGTTGGCAAGTTATCAGCAACAAATCCTGAGATCTGCATTTTAACTTTTCTTCTGAAATTTGGTATTAGGGAGCACATGCCAACTCTTTATCCTGGTAGGCAGAAATAGTACTTCCCAGTCACTCTTGATCAGATTTAAATGTTTTTCCATTGTTTTCCACACTAAAACACCTGAGTTTGCAAGGAGTCAAGCCCAACCTGTAAATTCTTCACAAAGTTTCTGAATATTTCTGTCTTCAAGTAACTTATCATAATTTCCTGACAAGAAAACCTGGCAATGAAGCACATATCACACCATGCTCCACAGAATTTCAGTTAATGATGTCTCTTCAACATTAACATCCAGACACTAGAGTGGCAATGTCATGCAACAAAGCAACACATCTGCTTGAGAGTGGCCATGCTTTAGGGTCTTATTTGGAACCCAGGAGATTCCATTTTCCCTGCATGCAGATACTGCTTTAAGTACTTTGGCAATCAAGCAGTACAACTGAAGGACTTAGTTTATAGAAAAATACAAGGTCAAGTCAAATCCTAAACATTAATCATGCAATTGTTGGTTAGCATGCAAAGTTTCTTCAAAATCTGATCTACTGGGCATGAATTTGATACACCAGTGCTGAGTATTTAGGTGCAAATATTTCTATGAGTGGACCTGATAGCAAATGCATCCTAGAAGTAACATGCATGGGCTCTGAAAATGTAAATTAGACCAACAGGTTCTAGGTTATATAATTCACTAATTGAGATAATTGTCCATTACTGCATTTTGGGTCTGAGTCTATGACAGAAACGCTAACTTCCTGTAAAATGCATGGGAATTGTGAACCCTGACTGGAGAATCATTATTCTGTTTCACCACAAGATAAGAATCCAGAGATCATCCACTGACTTGTCAGGTAAGTGTGATGTAAAATGAGATGTAGCAGTTCTTTCATACAGTACAAATAGCCAAAACTTTTAAGAACCAATGGTCAACATGCCACCCTTGAATTAGGATCCAGGAAGAGCACATGTTAGGGAAAAACACCCAGGAAAGAAAGCCACTATAGCCCCCTTTTTCTGCTTCTTGTTCTGCAAGTGCAAAGCAGGACTTTACCTGAACTCGCAGGCCTGCACTGGTGCTGTGGTCGCTGTTTTGCAAGTGCACAATTGCAAAGCTGGAAATCATGAATTGGTACTGACTGAAAAAAAAACCAAACACAGTCAGTGCCAGTATCTTTTTCTCCCCTTCAAGAGCACCACTTTTAACTATTTGTTGTTGCTTGTGATGTAATGTTCACTGTGTCTCAGGACTGAAATTTGACCAATTTTTTTCCCTCTGTAGCACCCAAGTCACACTGTTTTTATTTCTACAATAGTCATAAATTATTCTTCTGTCTGGTCTAAGGGCAAAACCTACTTTACTTCAGTCCACAATAAAGTTTTCTTGAATTTTAGTGGATATAGAATTTCACTTTAATTTTTATATGCTTAACCTCAACAGGGCTCTTAACTCTGTACATGTAGGTAGTTTCACTGAACTCAGGGGTACTAATGTAACTGTACAGGCCTTGTCACAGTCTTCCTTCCTTTGTTGTATTTTTCAAGTATTATGCATATTTTACATCACATCTTCCTATCAAGTGTTCGGTTTCTGTCATTATTGCAGAGGAACTGCAACAGGTGAACCAATAATCCATTCTGGAAGTGTGAAGAACTCCAGTTTTTTTAAAAACGAATATGTTCACATGGCAGCTGATGTGTGATCTTTCCATCCAAGCTGTCCTCTGTTGGAGCACCAGTAAAAAAGTTCTTAACATTTGGTTTATTTGATGACAAGCTAATCTTATTTGGAAATTTTCCAGGCAACTTGGTTGCCTCATTTATTTATGAATAGCTCATTTTGTTTGGTAATAAACATAAATGAAAACGAAGCTCTCATGGATTAGGAGATTCTTTTTCATAAAGAAACCCTCTGAATTCAGCTCCCAGAAAACTAAACTGAAAATAGAACCCACAGTTTATGCCTTCTTAAAAAGTCAGCTTGTGGACAGTCTTCCCCACTAATTTCAATCTAGTTCCCACAAAAACACCACAGGTAATTTCTCATAGTTAGTTTATAATCTGCATTGCCCACCTTTTTGGTCTTAAAATATCTTGACTTTTTTAGGCACTTTCTTTGAATTTATTTGTTGATTAATAGAACATAAGAGTAGGAATAGCACAAGTGACTGAAGAATTTAAAAGAAACTTGTCAATATATGTTCAATATTTATGTCTACTTGGTGAGTTTCTTTCTGGTGCTACATGGTTCTTTGAAGATTTATCCATGTAAGTACTGCAATGCTGCAGGTATCATTATTAGAAATAGCATATTCACAAAAGTTGCAAACAAATATAATTGAATTTTGGAGTTTGGATGGTTTTACAATTAATTGCATGCATGACCTGACTTCAGTTTGCGAAGTAGTAACCTCACTCAGCATCTTGTGCACCTTCTAACCACCTTCTTATTTCAGGTGTTTCAGGCAATCGAAAGTCAGTCTATTACAGGACCATACCAGCTTTCTTCACTACCTCTGGAAGACTCGAGATTGATGGATTTCCAGACCAGAGTCTTGCTAGTTTTGAGTGTGGTGCACAGTGCTGTAACTGGATGGCTGAAGCATGAAGGTGAGAAGATGAGTGAGAATTGTGGCCCATAGTGCAGGATATAATTTCTCTGGTTCCTCTCAGAACTGGGAAGGACAACTTCAGAGTGATGTTTCTGGTGACTGCTTTAGGTCTATTCATTGCAAGCTGTGGGGTTTCTCAGCTGCTTTATTAACAGCAAATCTTTGTTATGCTACTTTTACCTTGCCCTCAGCCACAAGGGCCTGTTCTGCTCTGTCCACTTTCCAAGCTCATTCTAGGCTATTTATATAAAAAATAATGTTTTGTAGGTCAGGACTTTATCCATTTTAGGGGTTATAAATCAGACCAAAGAGAGAAATAAAGAAAAGGGAATAAAAGGAAATTGTCACAGATGAGAGGTAGCAAAAGGAACAAACTTTTTCTCCCCTTCTATAATTGACTGCAGCACAAAGTCAGACTGGTCTAGGTAACCAGAGAATATAACAGTCAGGCTTGACATTAAACCTATTTTCCTGAGGATGCAGGCTAATTTACCTGAGTATCACATTTGTAATAATGAAGTTTTTAGATGAGTGATTAGAGACTAGAAGAGGGAATGCTGACACTGGGCTCACTGTCAGGCTGAAGGCCACAGCTGAAGGTGCAAAAAGATTTCCACTTCATCACAACACAACATTTTATAAAAGGCAATACTTTACCCTAACAGACTGGTTACCTGTTGGTGTATCTCAGCATCCTAGTGCTCTTTAACACTTCAAGAAAGATATAATAATAAAAAAAAGCATTATTTGACTAATAATTTCAGTAGATTGGTTTTTCAAAAACATTTCAGTTCATTCGTAACAGTTTGCTTGAACTGGTTCTTACCCTCTCTTTGTTTCTACCTCATTGTCTGGGGTGCATGTTATACTTCTGTCTAATTACATTTCCAGAGCCTGGAGTAGCAGAACCCTTCCTGCCTTACAGTGAGGCCAAACTACCTCCTATTCTTCTTCCATACAGGCTCCTCCTGCCTGCTGATTCCTCTTAAAAGCTAAGCCTTCATTTCCAGTTTCCATCAGAGCTGCTAATGGAAGTTGGCTAAGGGAAAGGAAATTGAAAGCACTATAGCCAAAGTAGGGAGTGCAGACTTTGAGCAGATCCTAATGACTTAGCTTGTTACAGGCAGCAAACAGGTACAACTTTCCACACACTGTAAAGCACAAACAGCATAGCAAACCAGTTTCCTTACCTGAGCCACAAACCCAAGCAATTGGAAAGATAATGAAGGCTTTAAGGGCTCAGATGGAGGTTTACACCTATCCACAACCATTCTTGGTGGTTCCTACAGTAATTTTAGTATGTGGATAGGTTCTCCAGTGTCACCACCCATGACCCTGAAGGAGGACAGGGAAGTGTAACAGCACCCAGAACAGTGTCCATGAATCAAGCAGTTATGAGTCCCAAGTGGAGAACTTGGGCTGGAGCTGCTGATAGACAGTGAAACCCTGAATTCTTCAGTGGCCAGAGATATCTCCACAATTCTCTGCTTCTTCTGAGGATTGAGTGAGTGATTTGTCTTCTTTTAGAGGTCACTTTTATAGAGTTTTTCAAGTCTGATTATCATTGTTACACTGACACAGTAACCAGACATTGGGATCTGGCCCTATCTGTAGAGGGTTCAGGTGAATATAAATACAGGCAAAGTTAAGATCTAAATGATGAGAAATTATAAGTTAATTTGTATTATAAATTCTGTATAAGACTACTCATTTATTGTAATAACTTTTGTACAGTAAGAATCATAACATAGAATGCTATCTGTCTTATGATAACAATCTAAAGCTTAAACTATGTTTTAATTCCATCATTATTCTGCCAAGGATCCTTAAAACAATCTCTCCATCCCCTCTGTGCTGGATTACAGCAGTGTCCACTTCAGCCTCTTAGAGGCTCCACCAGTGCAAACTTTTCATGTCCCTCAGTTATGTCTTTGGTGTCCAGCTTCATTTCACAGTGCCAAATCTCTACAAGCAGGACACTTCACCAGCTAGGGACACATAGTCCACAGGTCAGAAGATGTATCTGTTGCAAAATGTGGAACATGTAAATTTCTTTTTAAAAAGCGCGTTCTTTAATGTGTGATCTTTGTATAATTTCAAGCCTAAACAAGAAGAAAGATTTAATCCATGAAACAGAAAGCAGTCGACTAGCTCTGAGTGATGTCCAGGTGTTAGAAAGACAAATCACTTGACAGTAGAATTGCTTTGTTAAGGTTTAGGGCTTGACATGTTCCAGTGATCTCAGACCTAGAGGGAGGTTAACAAGGCTTGGGAAGAAGGATGTACCACTGATAGTGGACACAAGGAATGCAGAATTTATGTGCGACAAGAATATCCCAAGATAAGGAAGAAATTAGTAACAACCCAGCAACTGTGCTGAATCAGCTCTGACTAGGTACAGATCATTCTGGCAGGACCAGATCTTGAGCACAGACTCACAGGCACTGGTTCAAAAAACCGATGGACTTGAAGGAAGAGCAAAACTGAGCATGCAGACTAATTAGCATAACAAGCGAGGGAACCATTCATCAGTGGAAGATAGAATACTAATTATTAGGACTACTAGGTAACTTGTACCAATGAACATTAATGCCTTGGTTTGCTAAAATGTGTCACTAGGCAAAAATTTTGACAGGTCTCGTACTGGCTTTGTAGATTTGTCACCCAGTGCCCCTTTCTGTTAAGAAGAGCTAATAAATCAAATACTTCCCCTTTGTGAGGGGATTGGCCTCTTGCACGCTGGGTGAAAGAACCTATTTCTGCAACACACCTAAGCCAAACAGAACTCACTGCTCTTAACTGAGTGTATGCCATGAAAGGCTGCTACCTGGAATGGGCCCATGCTTGTTATTCAGGAAAAAACAAACAAACAAAAAACCCCCAACAAAACACACACTATCTCAAGACAAAGTCTAAACATACAAGCTCTAATGTGTTTCAGTCCTAACAGCTCATTGGTGAAAACTGTGGAGGAGGTAGGCAGCTGAACAGACATGAGCAGTAGCAACTGTATTTCTGAAACAAATGATCTGATCCCAATGCACTAAACTTAGAATTATCACAGTTTACCAGGGGTTTAAATATCAGGGACTGCTTACATCCCACATTTTTCCCTTCCAGCTGTTGATTTTTCCTTAAGCTGGCAGGACTGCCAAACCTTCCCAAGGATGTAGTAGCTGGTCAGGACAGTGCAGAAACATTGTTGCAAACTGCTTGCATTCAACAAATGGAAATCGTATGTGAGCATAGAATAATGCAGTTTCATGGGGAGTTAAATACAAGTGTATTTGAAAAACAAGGTTAGTTGCTTATAACCTAGGGGTGATAGAGCAGGTTTAATCTTCTATTAGCCTGCATTGCGTATGATTTCATACCATTTTAGTCACTCTTTCCCTGGGCGTCTTAAACCCGCAGAAAGTGCCTTCACGTCCTGTAGGGTAACAGTGAACCTCACCACGTGTTTCTCTGTATTTTAAGCCATATACTCCCGTGTAGCATTTTAGGGAGAGACTGCGCAGCACCGTAGCGCCCCACGAGCTGTGCCCGCACCGCACCACCTCCCCGGTGCCTTTACAAGGGGGAGCCTTCGCGCGGCCTTTTGTGTCGCGACGTCGCACTTGGCTCGGCTGTCTCCGTCCCTCGTCCTCAGCAAAGGGGACAGTTTCCACAACGCTTCTGCCAGTGCCGTGCGACCCTTCCGTGACGGAGCCGGCGCTGAGGGGAGAGCCCGCGCTCCCCCTCCGCACTGTTCCCGCACCCGCGGCCGGCACAGCCCCGCATCCCCGGCCGCTCCGCACGCCCCTCGCTCCGTCGCATCCCGCGGGACGTTCCGCGCTCCCGGAGCCCCGCGTGTCCCCGCCCGAGCCACGGCGCTCCCCGCCCACAATCCTCTCCCCTCCCAGACAGGCACCGGCGAGGCGAAACGGCGGGCGGGCGGGCGGCTGCCTCTGTCTCCCTCCCCTTCTCCTCAGATGCCCTTTGCAGCCGCTGCAGGGTTATTATTACAGTCCGTGGCTGCTCCCTGCCTTTCCCCCGCCTCCACACCCCACCCCCTCGCCCCTCCGCGCCGCTGCGCAGCGCCCTGGCCCCGCTCCCTTCCCGTCCTGGCCGCCGCCCAGAGGGTGCGGGACCACCCGAGGGGTGCGGGATCCCCCGCGGCCCGGAGCCAGCGGACGCGACTCGCCCCGGCCCCGCAGCAGGGGCTCCGGTGCCCCCCGCCCCCGGCGCTGCCCCGCGGAGCGGCCGCGGCTCCCAGACAGCGGGAGGGAGGGGGGACGCGGGGCTGCGGATTATTGCAGACTAAGCAGTCTGGCGCTGCAGCAGCGTGCGGGGGGAGGCGGGCGGGCGGGCAGGGGGAGTGTGTATGTGTAAAGGGGGGGTGGGGGGGGGTTGGAGCTGGCAGCTGGCCAGCTACCATCAGAATTAGCTCATTGTTCAATATAACCAGCGCTGGCAAGCAAAACCCAGCTCGAGAGAGAGGGAGAGAGAGAGGGAGAGGGAGAGACTTTCCCCCAGCCACCCCCACCCCTTTTTTCTTTTTTCTCCGAGGCTGCACTTTGGAAGAGGTGCAGTCATTCTTACCCACACCCCCTACCCTCTCTCCACTCCCCCAACTATAAATTCCCTTCTGTAGCATGCTGCCCTTTTTAAATCCACATTTGTGTTTCAGATCATGTAGAAAGGACAGAAAGTGAGCAGGGAGCGGGGGCTTTTTGTCTGTAAGTATATGCAATTCCGATCAACAGAATTTTATTTTTTAAAATTAATCCTCTCTCTCTCTCTTTCTCTTGCCTTCCCCTCTCCCCTTCCCCCCTTCCTCTCTCTGTGTCTGTTTCTTTTAATTTCTTTTTGTCCTTAGCCGGACTTTGCTGCAGCTTGGCTTTCCCCTCTCGGTGCACATTTCCAGGCTTTTTTTAAAGAAGATGAGAAAACATGCAGTATATGTATTTAACTCTTTGTCTTTGTGCTTTTAGTCTGGATTTCTAGGCTGTGGATTTTTCCGCACATATGCAAGGGGAGAGGAGAAGTGATTTTCTACAATGTTTTCCTTTTTTCTTGCTTTTGCACTCCACATATACTAAAATGCATTTTTGAACCTAATGCACTTGGCTTGTTAGCATGCATGCAAGGATCTGGGATAGGTTTATCATCTCCTTTCTTCCCTTGTAAAACGAATCTCCCTCTTCTCTGCCCTGACACTGGATTCCTCTCAGGCTGCTGGGGTTTATTTTTAGAAAGCAGTCATTCTTGCAACAGCCTTCTGCATTTTTGCATGTGCAGCAGTTAAATTTTGGGTGGTTCTTTTGAGAAAGCAAAAAGCCAAACAAAACCAAAACAAACCATATTTTGCTGAACATGTAGTGATATGCTGCTTTCTTTCAAACGTTTCTGTGTACGCTTATAGATATAAGAGTTTGCAGTTTAAAATCCAGAATGTATGTATGTGTTTGTGTAAACATATGACTCATACCTAATTACATTTCCTACATACATGATATAGGTTAGAAATATATAATCAATAGAAGAGAACTTTAATTTTTGCCATTATAAGACAACTGATAAAGGAGGTATGCTGCAAATTCCATCAATTAAGAGTGTGATAATTTAAGGTAAAAGCAGTAGGACCTCCTCTTCTTTTTTTCTCTCCCTGTTTAAAATAGTGAGGGGTGTATGGAATAGAGAGAGAGGGAGAAAACTGGAGGTTATGTAATGCAGTGCCATTTCCAAAAATACCTACTCTCTGGGCTGTTACATTATGTTATACTCATTCCTTGATTACAAAACCCCACACTCTGTAGTATGCCTGGGAACAATGGACCACAATTACTGTAACATACAGTGACAGTTTTTTGTCCTCTTGACTGATTTTTGCCTGTGTTAACCATTAGGTATAGTGCTCTTCAGAAATGTTCTGAGTGCTAAGAATAGCATAGGGCTTTGCAAATCTAGGTACCAGGGATTCCTTTGTCCTATATTTAAGCCTACAGACCACTGAAGTGCAGAGGTGCATGATATATAAGCATTTGTGTGGTTAAAATAATTTGCATGACTTTAATCTTAACCACTGAAGTTAATACTTCACCTAATGTTAGGCTGGCAAAAAATACCTATTAAGTATTACAACAGCTGGAGTTACTTTTTTTTTCTTCATTTTTAATTTTTTTAAATTGTTTTCAGATTGTTCTCCTTGTGCTACTTGAGAGAAACTGCAATCCCAAGGCTTAACAGAATCTAAAAATGGTAAGAATCAGTTGCTTTAGCAAAGAATTGGTATTTCTTTTTTTATCGATACAAACCTTATTTCCTTGTTCCAGATACTCATTTATAAATATGACCTTTATAAGACTTACTTTTTTAGGCTGTGGGGATTTGCCATACAATAACTGATGTACCCTGAAAACCTCCATATGTCAGATATTTTATTTTCTTGCATTTTTGAATAAAAATCTGAAATCCCTCTTTGTGCAGTAAAGCTTTTTTAATTAAAACAAGAAATGTTTAGGTTATCATGAAAAATACACATCATAACACACATAGCAATACATGCAAACAAAACAATATCCAATAATGTCCACTCTGACACCTTCTTCTCCAAAAGAAATAAGTAGGTCATCGCACTTAGTAAAAGAAACAGATTTAATATTAGTCTGTCAGGGATGTATATAAGATGCAAACTGAATTTTCTTATTTGGTACTGTTTTCAGAAGGATAATGCTTCTTTGTGACACAGATCTATTCCAGAAAAATTGGCTAGGCCTCAAATCTGTCCGAAGTTACAGGCACTTGGTTGGAATATATTTATTGAACAATAACCCATTTCCTTCAGTGTTAATTGTGTTTGTATACTTAGTGATTAAAGCTCATTTTTTATACTCTAAGATACTACTACTGACAAACACCCAACTTTAAGGATGAAAACATTATACATCTAAATATGGTATTCTCTGAAAAGGACTGTATCAGCATCAGATGTACAAAGATAATGGTTTTTTTCTTAGGAAAAGAGCTCAAAATAGGCAGATTTAGTTTAGATAGTTTGTTATCATACAGAATTCTTGATTGAAGATGCATCTATCACTTCAAGCATATCTCAATACATATACTGACATAAATGTGCTATATTTTGGGTGCTACTTGATAATATCATGGTCAAACATCTGTTATTTTGTATGGAGAAATGTTTGAAGTAGAATTACATAGGCTGTACATTAGCACAGAATATTTTCCAAAGTGTGATGTCCTCAGGGGCATACTCTTATTAAGAGTGGGTTAAATTAACTGTATTAATATTATCTTGTCTGTGTTTTGATTCTGGAGTTGTTTTGATTTTTGGGGAGGAGGGATGATCAAAGGATTATTAAAATAAGCAAATACTTACTCTGTTACAAAAGCTTTGTTTTTGTTTTTAGTTCCTTGTTTTATATAATTTCTCTCTGCAAAAATAAACTTTCAAATTCTGGAGTTTTAGTCTATTCTGGAACCTACTTTCATCAAAGTGCTTTGTTCATCTGTGTATAAATGAATAAATGGGGGTGGGGAATTAAAAGGGAAATGATTCACTTAAACTGTGAATAGAAATCATGTTAAAATACATGTTGTTCACACAACTGTGGAATATTGGATAAGGCAACTGTTTTCCTACCAACACCAAGGTGACAGACCACATTTTTACATGCAGGCTGCTATGTGCAATATACACCTATCTATGGAACAAAAGATTATTTTAAGTTTAGTTAGGCATAAAATAGCCACTGATTTTTCCAGCAGATGGTTCTATAAATCTAGCAAGGTTGCTGTAATAGTCAGTAAAATCAGTTTTGTGTAGCCAGTCTGTGGGCCAGAACATGAAATACAACTTAGAGCTACCCAAATGCAGATAATAAAATGTTGTTACCCCCCTGTCTAGTCCTATTGTTTGTTTTGCAGTGTAACATAGATAAAAATCTCATTCAGCTGTTTTGAAAACTTTTGTATTTGTTATGAAAAGACCTAGTTCAACTTCTTTGTGTGTGTGTGTGTGTGTGTGTGTGTGTGTGTGTGTGTGTGTGTGTGTGTGAGATCAGAATCAGAGTGTAGGAAAGATTCGGTTTTGCCCTAACTTGAAAGGTTGCTTAAGATATGATACTTGGCAGAATCTCTTCTCCTATCACCACCCCTTTTTCCTTTTCTTTCATTTCTGGCACACTAACATTGAATGCAATTGTAAGGCAGACCAATGACACACTTTTCCTGTGGTAATGGACACACTTGTCTTGGGCGTATTTCTTGTATTAATTGCAAATGTCTCCCTAGCCACTGTAATTTGCATGAAATATTCTTTACATACCAACACTTTCTACATGAAAAGACATGATGATAAAAGTGCTTAGTTTGCTTTTACTATCACAGCATATGCAGAGGTTCTATTCTGCCCTCACTGGTCAGTGAAAATTTAGCTGTTGCATCTCACCATCCTGAAACAAAACTCTAAAAATGGGGGGAAAGGGACAGCTTAATCTTTTGCTAAACTGAAAGTTCACTAGTTATTTAGTTAAGTTTACAGTAAAACTGGGGGTATTGGACTAGAATAAGCTTGTTAAATAAGAACATATGAATTGTTGGGGTTACTTCGGTGTCTTACCCTCTTGGTTTCTTAATGTTCTTTTCCATAAGATGTTTCTTAGACTGTTTACAAGTAAAAGCAAATAATTTAACAGACTAGTTTCTAGTGTTTCTTCTTCTTTTCCTAGAATTGGAATTAGAATTTCCTCATACCTGGTTAATTAATCAACCTTTCTTGGAGCTGTATAATAACATCATCAGTTTAAAGATAAATAGAAAGGCAAAAGAGTGTACTTTCTGTTCTCATGATTTTAACGCATGGACCTTTTGAGCCATCTTACACCTGTTATTTGAGGATCTATCATTACTTGTGTATAATGTATTTCCTTAAGTGTCTACCTGAAGACAGAAAGTCTTTTATATTTATGTGCCATATATGAAATCTTGAGATGGTTTAAGTCTTATTTTCATCATAAATGCTAGAATTTCCCTACACAACCTTCATGGGAAATGCTCAGTGTAATAAAATATAAACTAAAAATTTTAATGCTAGTTAAGGGGGAAAGAGGGTTCTAACTAAAAAAAAAAAAGAAGAAAAAAGAATTATTTTTAAATGTTTTCTGCCCCAAGTGATACAATAATTGAAATACAGGAACTTGTCAGAGAGTAAGGAAGTCTTAATTCCAGTTTTCTGTGACATTAAAGAAGGCTCTTAGCAAAGCATTTTCATTTGTGGTGGTTTTTATTATGGTGAATGTTTGTTTTTAAAGACGTCATACCATCACTTTAGACACTTGACAAAGGCATCTGTTTGCTTCTAAAGCACTCAGGTGTGCCCCTTTCTTCTCTCATTGCAGTTCATTTCTGGATTTCAGGTTAATTTCTGAGACCTTGCAGTTGCAGATGCTAAGGAATTTAAACTAACAACATTAATAAAAATGTGTATCAGTAAACAAGTCCTTAATAATTTAGTTTTGACATACCTGAAAATAAACAAAAGATAATCTAGAGCAGATCATTAATTAACTTCTGATTTACCACAATTGGATGACTTTTTTCATGGTCTCTAATGGTGTGGAATCTCTAAGGCAGGTGTTGTACAGTATAGCTGTGTCATCCCAAAGCAAAAAGGCCCTGTCATTTAGGCTGAATGCTTCCTAAAGTGTATCCTTGAGTGAACTGCATCTGCTTTGAGGTTATTCTGTCATTTATGTTCTCTGCATTTTATAGTCTTACTTGGGGCAAAAGGGTAAATATGGGATGATGACCTTTCAGAGCAAAAACAGTTGAGAGAAAAGCTCTTCAGTAAGTCAGAGAGAGAGAAATGACAACCCCAATTTGGTTGAAGAAAAAAGAATCACCTTTTTTTTTTTTTTTTTTTTTTGGGTAGGGGGGTGAGGGGAGGTGTGTGCAGGTGGGAGTGTGAGTTTATGGGGAAATTTACAATATCATTTAAGTTAGGTAAAGCTATGTGTGAAACAATATGTTTCAGATTTCATCCCAGTTTAGCCATTACAACCTTTTTTCCAGGGAGTTATTTGCAGGGATCTTTACACATTCTGTGATCTTCTGTGCCTATAAAAAGACTTCACCTTGGTTGGAACAGCCCTTCATAACTGCAGGGTTATTTGTGGAGAATGGAGTCTAGAATTGGTCTGGCAGAGACATTATTTGGAACTTTTTATATACTCTCTGGGAAAAAAATAAAGGGAGTGAGACATTATGTCCTTAGACACACACTGCACACACTGGGCAAATCCCTTGATCTGGCATGAGAAAACTCATACTTGGTTGATTATTACCAAGCCTGGCACTGAAACTGGAATATCCTTTATGGTAGTTCAGAACTTCATAGGACCTGTAGGACTACATCATATCCTCTTCTGTTCATGTGAAGCATGGTCAGAATCTGGTGAAGCAAAGTAATTGTGAGGGGTGAAAGCTAAGCAGTTTTGGCCGTCTGAACGTGTATACTGTGCTTTTGTATTTTGCTTATGCATTGTGCATGAAGAATACCTTGTGTACAGTTTGCTCAATGTTACTTGATTGCTGAAAACTTAGGGAGAAGACTTTCCAGCTTACAAAATTTATAAGCAGAAATGCAAACTCATTTTTGCAGTACTTCCATGAAGTCACCTGTTCAACTGAGCAGAACCGAAAATTTTAGTAGATTATGAATAGAAAAGTGGGTTTTTTAAAAAAAATAATTTTGGGCGAAAGCTATAGATAGTGTGGGTATTTCTGTGGTACAGCTCAAATGCACATTAAAAGGCAAAAGCTTGGTATGTATGTGTCTCTAGTCAGTCACAAACATTTCTGCTCTTAGTGCTAAAATTTTGTAACTATGCCTCAGTATATTTTATCTGAACAGAGCTGTGTTGACACATGGAATGGGAGGTTTATGTAATCCTAGGTCTGGGACAAAGCTTTACCAAACTTTTTTCTCAAAGGCTGAAGTCTTAGAAAGTCAGAAATAAGAATTAAGATATACCTTGTAACACAGCAGTTATGACATTGATTTTTAAGGCTTAGGCTCTAAGACCATCAGGATATTTCAATAAAAAACCATTGTTAAGTATTTGCATTTTGGTTTTATTTCAAATATTTATTCACCTCATTAAAACATATTGGTTGAGGGTGTGATCTGGAAAGGTGCAAAACTGTCCTTTTCAAATGTTTCATGTAGAATGATAGTGTGAATAATTGTTTGAATGTCACATAGAATTCAACTTAGACTTCTAGTCTGGCAAATTCACACTAGCAGTACTGAATGAATCCCTATGTACATGTTGCATGGTGGATTCCTGATGTTTCCTTATGTAAACAATCCATTTAAAAAACAAAAACAAAAAATAAAAAACAACAAACCAAAACCCCACACCCTCAGAATAAGTAGGATTTTCTCATTCTGCAGGAAAAAGTGTCTCTGGATTAATTTTGTTAACACTACCCTGATTGTCTGTCTACTAGCTTAGCATACTTATGTGGGAACAAGTTGAAAAAAGTTGTAAGAAACTTGTGTGTTCTCACTGGAGGTGGTGTAAGCTTTGGCTTAATATATGCATTACCAGAAAGAACGCCAAAACTCTTCCAGCACTGATGTTTAGAAGGCACACGTTGACACTACAGAGCTACTCAGAAAGGTCAGATTAGAGAGGGACACATCTTCCTTCTTCATTTTAACATGACCGTATCTGTGATAAATCTCCATCATGGAAGAATGTGAGTTTACATAACTCTATTCCTGCTGGGAAAAGAAAATCTTATGGAAATACTGGTATGTGTCCTTATGCTTAGTTTCTCAGCTCAGTAATTATATAAGGCAAAATGGACGAAAACACAGAACACTTGGCAGCAGAAGTCCTTTTCCTGTGTGTCTTTTTAGATGAGGCCCAGAATCCACAGATATTTTGCTACTTTCAGCCTGCATTACACACATGATACACTTTGTAGTTTTGTGTCTGGAGTAGCACTTAACTCCATTAAATGATACTAGAAGCTGGTAATATGGAGGCTTCAGGTAACTGTGCCATAATGCTTTCAAGCACCTGTTACAATCATCTGTGGCCATTACATCTCTTTTAATGAGGTAAGTACTGGCTGTACAATGTGGTTCTGTCTCCCATTTCCAAGAGTACTGCTGGAGCCCTTAATGCTTGCCAGAAACATGCTGCTTGGGCAAGGGGCTGGCATCTCGTGGTGGGAAAGGCTTCTGTGGCTGGGCTCTGCAGGAAAGCAGAAGCAGAGGCAGCAAGCTTCCCACCACTCAGGGAACAACATCTCTTGTTGGATTGCTCATCATCTTTTTGGTATGTGTGAGAAAAACAGTTTCAGTCCAAAGCAGTTCATTGAGCCTTCTGTAAGCTACAGTATTGAGGACAATTATTTGGCAAATCTATAGGGGAAAAAAACAAACAAAACCAAAACCAAACAAACAAACACCCCCCCCCAAAAAAAAACCAAACCAACAAACAAACCCCCCCAAACAAACAAAAACTCCCACTTCTGGCAAGTCTGCTTGGTGTACACATTTTGTGTATCCCAAAAACTGGAGGGCTAGGTCTGAGGGGGCACACAGGAGAAGCATTATTCTGGTCTGTCTCTGTTCTTACTCTTTCTTCAGGATTCCCTAATGGCCTCTGTTCTTGATAATCTCTCCATTAAGATCTAAACTCAATGGAGTGAGGAGATTGGACTAAATGGACTTTTTGGTCAGCCTATGACCATGCTCCTTTTCTTCCTCCTCTGTTGCTCAAGCAATTTGTCAGTGTAGGGTATGAAACTACTCAAATATTTAACTGTGCAGCTTTTGGTTCAGTATTTCACTGCCTGCTGTGTGTTCACCTGGTTTTATAGCAAGAGCTTTGTTCATACATCTTGTTCTGCAGTTCCATTACGTGTAGATGCAAATAGTTACTAATTGAACTCTACTTATTGCACTTGAAGAGCAAATTACAAACTCCTATGTAATTGGCTGAGAACTTGGGTACTATTTTAATTCTCAACTATCTTGTTGTTTTTCTGTGTGGTGCATGTTGGGTAAAACAACAAAAAGTACCTCTGTAATACAGAGGTAAACAAAATTAAGTACTCCAGGTTGTTCTGGATTTGGTTTTCTGGAGGGCTCATATGCTTATTTTTATTTCTGTGATGTTTTACAATTTCAGAGTACATGTACAGAAATTTATTGGAGGAATAAAGTAATTTGCATGCATCTTATTGTTTCATATACATTTATTTCTTATTTTTGTTCTGAAATATATGCATTTCTTTCTCTTCATGAAGTGTATTACACTGGTAATGGGTATCTGTAATATTCATTAATTCAGTCAGAAGTTGAAGGAGCATTTGTGGCGGTGTTTGCAACATACAATTTGATTTTTTTCTCTTGTTATTTGTATGCACAGTAAACATTAACAAAACTTTGCAATGATTTTTGCATATTAATGAAGTAAAAAAGCAGCCTGACAGCACTTTTAGCACACAAGCTGGATTCATTCTGACTAGTGAAGAAAAGTGAAAAATCGATCTCTCTGCCTAAAAATTGCATTATATTGAGGTGGTGTGGAGTGGATTTCTCTCCAGGGAAAATTAGAAAGTGTTTTCTATAACTAACCTTATTCAATCATGTATGCCAGAAGACAGCTGAAGTTTCTGTTGTGAGTTCTTACCATCTGAAAAATTGGGCAGAGGTCTGTTGACTCTACATGCAAGCTGTATTAGCTTGTGTTTTCTCCCTCCTCAACACCATACTCACACAGTTTTGGAGGCCAGTAGTCAAGTAAGGGATGTGGAAAATGAGCCTGCTCTGAATTCTGAAGTGTCTATCTACCCAGCATCCTTTTCTGCAGCAAGAAACTCTGCAACAATAGAGCCCATTAGTCTTACAAGCATGATTTAGAAAATTTTGCACAGTCCCTCAGACCATATTCTTTTTTATGTCATGGAATTCTCTAAGTACCTATATGAAAGATGAAACCTGTATAGTATTGATGAGGACAGAAGTTAATTTGAAGAAGTTGATACAGATTGGCCAAGGTAGGACACTACACAGGAGCAGACACTTCAATGTAAATGGAAGAATAGAGGCCTTAAGAACCATTAAAGAAATTATGGATGAATATTGGTTTACATGGGAAGTTTTTATCACTAAGATCTGGAAAAACTACCTCCAAGGTCACTTCCTTATGCTGTGCAGGGAAAGAGCAAATGACACCCTATACTGTGAAACTGACAGAAATTGCAGAAGTGATGAACAAGGACTGCAAAAACCCGTTTAATGAATAAACTTTATAATTCATGTGCAGTGTGAAGAGGGGGATGCAAGGAAAAGTGTACTTGTCTCATTTAGGCCTTTTCATCTCTGTGTGGTTGTGAGTTTGAGTCATCAGATGGGGAGGAATAAAAAGCAGCAGTAATATTTTCCCCATGAAAAGGCAAAGACATCAGAGGATGCTGATGTGTAGAAGTCAAAGACAAATTCAGGTGTACAGTTATTCTGACATGTTCTGCTGACATACTACCAAGTATCACTGTAATGGCGGGTAAAGTATCACCAAAAATGTGAGCCACTTGGAGCCATCCCAGCCAGGTGAAGAATCATTATATAATTCTTCATCAGTTCTCCCAAATCATTTATCTAAATTTCTTTACTCTGTGGATTTAACCAAGTGAAATAATGGTAAATTTTTTTCCCTCACTGATTTTTAAATGTTTGTGGCAGCGATGTGGAAAACAGGGGTGTCAGAAAAACCTGCTGCCTTGACAGTATACTGAAAACATGAAGTCAGGTTGTTTGGGGTAACTCACTGCACCTCAACCAGAGGCTCAGACTTATGATGCGGACTACTCAAGAAAGCAAAGAAGGTCAGAAAATTGACAACCCTCACACCTGCTAAACCACAGCATTTAAATAACCAAACTGAGGGAATTAACTTTCATTTAATGTGTGCAAGTTGTGGTTTCTCATGTGTCAACATGGAAAGCTTCCTCACTGAGCCTGTTTTGGAATCACCCTAACACAATAGCATCATCCCTTTTGATCGTGAGTACAGCTTCTCCAGTACAACAAAGGTTCATCAAGACTTGAAGGGGTCTTTGAAATAAGAGGGAATGATGAGTACTCTTGATGTGGTCCTGTCATTGCCCTCTGCAGAAGGTTCAGATAATAAAAACTGTGTGAGAGCACACTGTCACCCAAATAAATTCTCGAGAAGCAGCAACAATTCAGCTAACTGTTGCTGTATGTGTTAAATCTTGTGTGCTAGGTTTGGAGCATGTGGGACATTTATATGTTTTCATAATATTCCTCTCATAGTGTTAAAAATAAACTACTAAAGATGGGAGCATTAGATTGCCACTAGCACTGAAGCAAAAGCATTTGTTCTAGCAAAAGAATTGCTTCCAGTTTTGTTTAAAGTGAACTAGTGAAGTTTTTGTTAGAAGAAAACATTTATTTGGTGTTCAAGCTCTGGTGCAGCAAGATTGTCTCTTTATGCATTCGGATTATGATTGTGGGATGTTGGTTACAAAGAGAACTTTTTACTGCAGTGGGAGGAATTTGTGGGAATTGAGAAGTGCATGGTAGGATGTGCTGGGAAAAGTACATCTAAAGCGCAAACCAGCTTGTCACTAAGAAACTTTTTTTTTAAAAAGGCAGAGTTGTAACTGTTTAAACTTCACAGGCAACTATGTTATAATTTTTCAAAAATCCCCATCTGCTTAATTTGGAAAGAAAATCTGTGAGACACCTTCAGTGATGCTGAAACCAGTCAAAAAGGAAATAACTAATGACTTCTCTTTGAGTAGCCTTAGTTCCATTAATTTGTGTCATTGCAACACAGAGCAATGGTGGTGGAAAATCCATGAACTGCTTTAAAGAAATACAGGTACAGAAAGGAAGAACATCATTCCTTTCTGAGTCTACAGCCCATCCTCAGGAGAACCGTGTAGGAGGACGGCTCCTCTCTGTTCTGGATTAGGCACTACAGACATACAGGGTCCTCAGTCCTCTCAGAGCACAAGTGTCCTTTAAGTGTTGCAGAGGAAAAGATCATATCTCTACATTTCCTTCTTTTCCACACACATCTCTTATTTTAGTCCTCTGTTCCTCAGCGTGGCTGTTTGTGTCTGTTATTAGTCTGCTAATCCATATAGTAAATTCTTTTATTGTAATTGTTTTCTCCCCCTCCCCCGCCCCAAACTGAAGTTTTGATACTTCAGTTGTTTCTTAATTATCAAAATTTGGGAATGCTTAACAGGAGAACATTCATTTTCCTAAGTTTACCATGCTGTAAATTTGGGGTTTTTCCTCTTCACGGATCTATATGAATATTTGAAATATGATCTTAATGACTAGGAATGAAGACTTGATAACAAGAAATGAATTTTAGCATTTTGGTGTGACTGATACAGTATATTTTGTCCAGCTCTGTTAAAATTATTTTACGTATCTGTTTTAAAGCTGGGCAAAAGATTATGCTACCCTACTATTGCTGTTTAAGAGGACATGGCTTAAAATGGAAGAACAGGAATTAGAATTTTTAAATCTGGGTAAAAAGGCCTTTGCAATAGTAAAGAGTTCCTTAGTCTGTTGGGTAAAGGAGAAAAGAAGACTTTAGGAATCCTTCTGTTTCTGGGAAAAAAAAAAGTATCAGATTAAGCAGTTCTAGAGCCTGGATGTGTAAGACCTGGTAAATTGACTGGACATTTATTTTCCTCCACTTCAGCTTTTTCTGTAATTCTGCTATGGGGTGATAGCCCTGATAAGCCTTGATGGATTGAGGGAAATGCCTCAGCCCCCTGGAGGGGTGCTCCCAGGAGAAAACAAAAAAGCAAGGCAAACTGATAAGTGATGGGTGTCACCCAAAGAATGGAATGTTATTAAATTAGCATGGCCTTTCTTTGTGGCACCCTGTGGCACCCTGCAGACTCAAGGAGCCCATCTCCCTCAGGCATCTGTATCCATCCCGCCCCCCAACCCCCCAGAACTCTGACTAGTCACACAAAACCACATGAAGAAAGAAAAAAGGTATAAAAAAGTGTGGAGTTTAAACTCAAGCTGAGAGGGGAAAATGCCATGTCTGTGCAAGGGTAGCTGCTGGCAGCCTGTCCTGCCTCCTTCTCTTGGAACAATGTAAGGGTGAGAACCCTGTGTTTCTATACTTCATACTTTACTTTCTTACAAAGCTTATTCCTATATACATTCTATCTTACATCTTATGCTAACAGCTACTTTGATTCTTACTCTATAAACACTTTCTTTACTAGATAAGAGTAACTTGCTTTACACTTTGCTACTCTATATTAGTTATTGATTTCTTTCGCAATGTGCAGTTTCTTTTTCAACATGTGTGTTGATGAGAAGGAACTCTCTTCTTTCCTTTTGCTTTGTGTTACAGAGTAAGTGGTGTGCAAGCTACTTCATTGCCCTATGTTATTGAAAGAGTGTATAGATAAGTGTTTTAGGTGGCTGTCTTTTTAGTTAGTAGTTCTTTGTTGCTGATTTCTGTCTGTCGTGAGAGTGGGACACACTGCTATATTGTAACTTGAGTTTGGTGTGTTTGTAAAATATGTTTTGTGCTGGTTTCTTTTAGGATTTTATTATCAATTAAACAATCTCGCAGCTAAATGTTTTCACCCACAAAGCGGAATGCACAATAACTGTCACATACTTGTATTAATAAATGTTATTTCAGAAGCTGTTGTGGGGAAAGTTCTTTTCTTGTTATTAAGTGTTGTCTCACATCAGAGGTTAGAAAACCTTTCAGCCTGTGTTCTGTCCAGCAGTTCAGCAGGAGTGCTGGGTTCATAAGGCTCTAATTTTTCTCAAGGCGCTTATTTAGCTGATAAGTTCTCCCTGGCTTAAGTGTGGCTTCATATTAGAGGTCAGAAACCCTTCCAACCTGTGTGCTGTCTGTAGTCAATAGGCAGTGTTGGGAACATAAGGATCTGACTGCCTGGAAGTGCTTATTGCTAATAATTTCTTATTAATACAGTTAAGACGAGAAATCTTTGCATTTCTGTCTCCCTCCTCCCTTTCACGTGACAACTACATTTTATTATTTGTGTCATTTCAAGAAACTTGAGGCTACAGAACTGAAAACATACTGGTCATAGGTCATACTTCCCAGTTTCAAGTTTCAGGCCTCAATGATTCAGGGAGAATTGCATGCTTCTGTAGAAGAGTCTCTGACAGCTCTTCCCAGATCAGTGGGTTTCTTTCCCCCTGACTTCCCCAAGTGGGAGTGAATGGTTTTGTGTAATACGTGTTCTGCCAGGAAGGCAGGATTCCAACAGTAGTAACACTGTTAGTCAGCTGTTTGGGGGTGATCCACTCTGATAATTTATGGATGAAGTTTACTAGCTTAACTTTTTAACTAATGATTATCAAACACTGAGGCCATCAGTATGAGTCGGAATGTGACTCTTATGCACTGCATAGATTTGCAGTAACTTTAGCTGTCAGTCCATTCTAAAGCTCAGTAATTCTATTCTGAATCCTGATACTTTGGTTATTTAAGCCAAGCCTGCATTCACATAATAATCACACAGGAAGTACTAAGAAATGAAAATTTAGTGTGTATCAATGGAATCATTTATCCATAAGTGTTTGCTTTATGCTAACAGCTGGAATGTTGTAACCCTTACATCCTACTCAAATGGAGCACTGCTTTACATTTTCTCCTCTCTCTGTAGCTCATCTCACAACATCATTATCAGTTGTTTTGAGCTTCTGTAATTGACTAAATGTTCTTGCTGTGTTTTTCTAACACCCTAGTTATCAGTATTTGAACATCTAAGTAGTTTCTGGATTCATAAAGCATGTAGCACAGCAAGACCTCATTTTGTGTTTTATTTCCTTTATTTTTTTTCCTCCTGGTGGATTGTGGTAACTTTTAAGTTGACTTTTCTACACTAGCATTTTTTCTTTTTTTCCCCCTCGTTCCAGAATCTTCCTCCACTTAGCCAGGAACTAAACCATGATAACCTTTAAGCATTGCTCCCAAGTCAGGTACTTAAAGTCCTTTGGCTGTCCATTCAGGACTTGGTACACTCATAACAGAACAGTTACTGCCTGTGGAACAGGTCCATGTGGTTATTATCTATCCAAATGGGCCCTTGTAGTTGTTTTGAAGAAATACTGAGAAAATAGGACATTACTGCTTTTTTTTCTTTACAAAACATTACTATGAGAGGTTGCCAAGGGGTTGTGTAGGGTATTCTGGTTGTGGTGGTAGGTTTTGGTGTTTGGGTTTTTTAACCCTGGAGCATAGTTGTGAGTTTCTCTTTTCCCTCCTGCCCTGTTCCCAAAATCCACCCTCAAACCACAGTTCCTCTAAGTTTTTGTTCATTTATGTTGAGGATCTTTTCTTTGTCATTTAACTTCAAGTGCTTATTTATATTTCTATGAAATTATCAATAGGTATAATACAGCCTATAGGCTAATCTAAATACCTCAGGCCCCCTGGAAAAGATAGAAGATCATATTCATCATAATGACTAATACTGTATTCTGATACGAAGTCTGTCCTCCTATATACATTTTTGTATATTTTACTGTTCTGAACACGCATGTCCTGTGGTAGAGCTGAGTTCCTATTGCTATTTCCCACCATGAGTTTTCACACAAAAAATACCACTGCACAAATAAATCAAGACATATTTGCAGAAAGGATAACCAGCAACTATAAATGGCAACAGGAGAGCTCAGAGGTTACTTGATATCTTTTGTTGAAGTGTTTCAAATATTCAGTGTGGACATTAACTGATGAATTCAGAGTGCCCTTTGCTATGTGTTAATTATTTTATGTCAGGCATACCCAGAAAGCTTAATTGCCTTGTCTGAGATCTGAGGTATGAAATGAAATCTGTTCCCTTAATCAGCAGAAAGTGCTGTGGCTGTACTACAGAAAATCATGGGAGAGTGTATGAAAGCAGGCACTGCCCTGGGCTGTATTTTAAATTTCCCTCCTCTGTATCTTGTGTTATAGTACAGTTCAGGATTTTCTATTGGAAAGATGATTTAAATAATCTTATGATCATTTCTCCAAGCTACAAATAGCCCAGTTGTGACAACTTAAAGTCAATATGCACTTCCACAGAAACAAAACTATTCCTTATGTTTTAATATATGTACAGTAGTTAGCAGGTGAGTAAAACTGGTCCACCAGTTATTTAAGTCACAATGCAAGTTTTGATGCTCAAGTGCAAACAAATTTGAATGGTGTAATTTTTAATAGCCAGCTCAAAACATTGACAGTCTGACATGCAGCTATTGTGCAGAAAGGCTCCAATTCACCAAACACCAAAGGCCCACAAGGCAAACCCAAAAGGAAAATAAAATTAAGAGCTTCAGGATTGTATGTAACTTGAATCTGACAGCTTCAGTGTTTCATGAGACCAAGATGAAGGATGCTCGGATCTTCATCCCGAAATTGAGGTGCATTAGCCTGCCATTTATTCACACTAACCTCTCACTGTAGTCAATGGACAGCTTTGGATCTTACTCATTTTCCATAGGAAAATATTCCTATTGATATTAAATTCAGCTGCCAGCTATTTTATTGTATGTATCTGACAATTTGCTGGTATTTTTTAAGATACAAGATAAAGGACGCTAACATAGAATTATAGCTCTTTCAATGGTATTAAAAAGTTATGTATCCTAGTTCGCAGCAGCAGGATTAGCAAAGGTGTGTTGCTTGTCTCCTGCAGTCTTGGGCAAAGGTAAGGAACTTCATTAAAAAGCCTTTTGACAATGACTTCTGACAGAAAAAGATGGGCATGTTGTCTCCCAGTATCCTCAGTAAGTTTAATAGTATAGACAACTTCTTATTAAGCATTTATTAAAGATATTTTTAAAAATCCATTCTATGTGCTTTTTCAAACAGCCTGTTGAATGCAGATTACCATAAACAACAGAGTTGTAATGGTCTTGGGATGGATGTTGTTGTCATGGCTACAAAAATATGTACTAAGCATTAAACACAGATGGATATCCGGGCCAAGCTCAACTGACATTAAACTCAGTTTTAGTAATGCGATCTGTCACATGAACACCACTTTGTAGCATGTAATGAATCTCTCTTTGTTAGTAAGATGTTGTGTGTATTTATGTCACTACAGGTTTATCAACCAAGGTTAATGACTTGGGTAAGCCAGAAAACCTTTCCAACCAGCCGAGGGGATGGGGGATTTCCAAAGGTAAAGTTATTTATGTAATTTCTTTCATATAATGAACAGTTTACTAAGATGAAAGTTGTCTAAAAAAATTAAATTGAAACTTCAATGGATTTTATTTTATGACTGCTTTGAGAAAGTAGCCAGCTCTCATGATTTCATCATGAGTCTCATGTTACTCTGTTTGTCTTAAAGCCTTGGCTCCTTGTGACAGGCAGTTAACTGAAGATTTCAGCTTTCATTTTAAAATCATGTTTTTAGCCTTCAGGCTTGCAGAAAACATGGACTCGTGCTGGCTACACACCAGAAGGAAAAACATATTAATTTTCAAGAGCTCATATTTCTTAAGCCTGCCTCCTGATTTTACAAGCTTGACATCTGAGTTTTGAATGCTTATTTTGGCAATTTTTTCTCAGCAATGCAGATGAAAATGTCAGTGATAATGCAGAAGAAGAAACTAGATGGTATTTTTACCTTTTTAAGTTTTTTGCTTGTGCTTTACCTGGCTTGAGTAAAAAGCATACAAAGCATGGCAGGATTCACCTGAGTTTGACAAGAAGTATCCCAACATAAAGGCAGAAGATGATGTTTGTCAGACAGGATTCATAAGATTTTATTCTGTTACCATTTCTGGTTTCATGAATGTGAAACCGGATATGTAATTTAAGTAGCAAAAGTACAGAAGTTACTCAGAACCACAGAATGTACATGTTTTAATTTCATAATCCCTTTCAAAAAGAAGGCAAGTAGATAAGTAAAGATGAGAGCACATGGAAAATGGTTTTGATTAAATTTCAGTTCTTAGCTAGGCTCCAGCTGCCTGTTAACAAAACTCTGCTATTATTGCATCTGGATAACACTGTACTTTCCACACTTTTTCTCTTTAAAGGAACTTCTAACACTTATAGCTGGGCTATTTGCAGTCTGCTATTTGCAGGCTCATGTGCCAGCTTGCCAGTCTTTAAACTAACATATATGGCAGTACTGCCATTTTCAACAGTCACAGTATTCTAAAAGTTCAGCTGAATAGGATGATAGCAATGCCAGAGTAGGATGAATGTGCTATATATGGTCATACTTACATCAAGAGAATTTGATAACTTTATGAATCAGCCGTGTGCTAACGAGATGGTTTTTTATTCAAAATTTCAAGTTAGCAGCTTTTAGTAAGTTGTCATTCATCATTAAACAAAGTTCCTCCTGAAACACAGCAATGAAGCCGGAAATTATGTGCAGCACGGTTAGCAACAATGCTGCACTATATAGGATCTATGGATAGCTGTGGTTTTATGTTGTACATAGCTTAAAATAAAAGTTTATCAAATGGGATAACAGTTTCTCAACTCATCAAAATGTAAATTTTATCCCCTTTATAGTTATTGGATTTTTGCCTTTTAAATACACAAGGTTTTTTTTCCTAGTCCTTACATAATTCTTTAAAAGATATTTGGCATACGCTTGTAACAGGACCAGTTTTTAGAACTAGCTCCAAATTTTATTTTACAATTGACCTTCAAAAGCAACTTGAATATTAGCTGCACACAATCCGGCTTCCAGCAGGTTATCAACTTTAACAGAAACTGTGTGTCTTTGGAAATTTTTTCATCTGTCCTATAAAATTAATTTATATGAATTGCTGAAGAAAATTGCAGAAAGTTTTCAGTCCTCCAGCTGAGCAGTTTTATCTACTCATGCTAAGTGGCCTTGGCTGCTGAAAGAATAAACTAAAACTTATAGATGTTTTAAAACTTAGTTGAGATAAAAGTGTTGGTGGCCTTTTTTCATTTTCATGCAACCAACAAATATAAAAGGATACAGTTCTTAAAGGCAATTTATTTCCAGACCTAGGAGGGTTGTATGGGACTTTTTATCTCATGATTGTAAGGCAGGATTTCAGGACAGAGATTGTTTTCACAGCTGAAAAGGAACTGCCTGACACAATGCTTTTGGAAATTTGCCCAGACCTTTGGTCTGTGTGGTGTGCCTGTTTGCATGTGTAAGTTTTGTGTTTTCTTCTCGCATCCTGTGATAATACATAAGTAGCAAATTTATTTTTTAAAAAAGTAAAAATACTAGCATGAGGATGGAATTTTCTAGTGTTCTGTGAGGAGACATATTTGTCCAGTCACTAACATTTAAATGTTAATTTTCTCATTTTGAAATTCTTGCTGTATTATCAGTTTGGCCCTAGTGAAAGTGTATTTCTACTCCTAGTTCTTTCCTGGCTTTCAGAGGCCTTCTGCATAGGTACTGACCAAAGTCTACTCTTTTCCTCTATTTCTTGATGTGCCAAAGGCCCAGGTCATCAGTTGTGTTTAGGAAGGGACTTGGTCTGTGTTTAGTCTGAAAACTGCTCCTGACTGTGCAGTGCAGAACCCCATTGGGATTTCACCTACCTAAATGCAGATTTTATACTGTAAACTGTGATAAAGACAGTTGGGAGAGCCATGGGGTGGCTTCATTCCCAGAAAACATGAGACAGTGTGTAGCAAGCTTGGACATTGCAGTGCAAATTCTGGCTTTGAAGAGCCAGGAAAGGAAAATTTCTGAAAATTGCACTTTGTTGGTAGTTGTGAAACTGCTATGTGTTTAATTTCTAATTCAGAAATTCACAACTCTCAGATCAGAAAAAAAATGGGAGAAGCTAACTTTAATTTCTTGAAGACCAGCATTCTGCTTATATGACAGACATGTCCTGTGCTATATGAGCAATAAAACACCTTTACAATTCTAATCTCTTAAACACAAAAAACACAGATTTTTTTTCCCTTATAGCTTCAAATATAATACTAGCTAAACAAATTCTTTTTGTTTCAGATCACATAGTGGCATAGCACCAGGAAAGTACTTTGGCCTTCAGACTTCATTCTGAGACTAAAATTGAAATATATATTTAAATGCTTTGCTGAATAAGTACAATTAATATTTATTGTCTATCTGAGGCAGCTGGCTTATATGGTAGACCATCTACTTACTTGTCTAGAACAAGAAACACACCGCAGTGTCTTTAGTGTGTTCTTTTCAGTGAAGTAATATAGGGAAGTGACTTATTAGTGTGTGTTAGCTGCTTAAGCAGTAAGGTTTTTAAAGATGAGAGGTATAAGCTGTAAAAAGATCTCTTTAATATCGAGATGATCTTTCATAAATAAGATACAGTTTCATACTGTAGGCCAAGTGGATCCATAAAATGGAACTTGGGGTATAAAAAAAAAGGATAAACAATTTATTGGTAGATAATATTGTTAACATTAGGGGTTCGGGTACTCAAGTTGGTACTGAGCCATATTTTCAAAAGGGCTTGGTGCCTGCCTTCTGTTGATTCATGGTCCTGGGTTTTGAATTCATGGCACTGTGTCTGCCTTCTGTGTTTCACATGTGCGGAACAGGTAACTGCTCGTTTTCAGCCACAGTTCTATGCCAGAACTCCAGCACACACAACACCTGCTGGTGCAGGTTTAGTTCTAAGCTGTCCCAGCTCTTAGGAAGGGCACAGAAGTGGTTTGGTCGAGAGAAAGTGATAAAAATAATTCTGAAGAGTAGTCTAAGGATGAGATGCAAGAAGGGATTATCACTCCATAGCTTCTTCCCCTGTGACTTCTCTTGGGTGACTGGGGCCCCCCAGCTGCAGCAAATGTCCAAATTCTCCAGTTCAGCACTGGAGGATGGTTTCTAGCTCAGCTCTCACATTTTGGCTTCTAGGACACACTCATTCATCCTCAAGTGACGTGTTTTTCTCAGATGCTGCAAGAATTCCCTTGTTTTCAAACAATCCTTTGCTCTGTGTAGCATTCGTATTTCTAGGTGATTCAGTCATGTTTGGCTGATGTTTACTTCTGAAATAAAGGTAGGGAATTATGGAAACCTCAGGATAGCAGAGGGAAGGCCCCACCAAAGAGAATTCTATGAAACACAGCTAATACCACTTTTTCATCTCTGCAGGGAAATCTCCCCATCTCGAAGGAAGTAAATCGCAAGAAAAGTGAGGCAGGAGGGGAGTGCCTGGTTCCAGCAGATGGCTATGGACACCATTTCACCAAAATCAATTACCTCTATTCTTATTAAATATTATTTCTCCATTCGTATTACATATGGTGTATGGGTTTGATGAGGTCATGGTGTCATATATTGGGGATTGTTTCTGTGTAAATCATCAAGTGTAAGAAGAAACTATGGGACTCTGAGCCTTGCTTTAGAGAATAACAGTGGACAAACGTGTACCATAAAAAACTAGTTTTTAACATTCTAACTCAAGCGAAAGCTCTCAGAATTTCACACTGTGAATCCATGTTTACAAACATTACAGGTGGGCCCTCAGGCCTGGTTCTACCACAGCAATGTCTTCCACTACTCAAACTCCACAGCTTACATGCAACTGGTAAACAGCTCTCTCCATTTCCACCAACCTGAACTGCTTCTTGCAGAGGCTGAGAGTCCCCCTATTTTTTTTTTCATTTAGATGTAATAAGCCTAGTAGTTTTTTTTCATCGATTGTCTGTATATCTCTATATTTTATCCATGTACTCTTTTGATGTATAGAAGTAGTATGAAACTCATGGTTTCCTTGTGGTAAGTGATTGTGATGCTGCCACGGGATTTGAGACACTGATGAATGGTGCTATTTTGGACTTTAAATATGCTCCTTGGCAAGGTAGCTCTGATGGAGTTATTTTTTATTTCCATGTTCTGAGAAGGTGTTGGTACTTTGTTTTTCTGAATGTTGTTCTTTAGACTGGACTGACTTGTTTACTTGTGTCTTCAGTGTGGCTTTCTTATTCAGTGCTGTAGGTGAGTAACTACTTATAGTGTACAAGTGAGGAACTGATTCCCTATCAGTGTCCGCTCACAAACGTGCAGTTATAGTGGGAGCAATCACAAAACTGTAAAATACATGGAATCCCCTTTTTGACTCCTATCCGCCTTATGGAGAAAGATGAGCAATAATTTTCCACCAACTTCTCAAAAATCTCTTGATTTTTGTCTTTTTTTCTTACAAGCCTTTTTAAAAGAAGGGACAAATTTTAATGTCCTTTTCAAATCCATAAAATAGGGGATAAAGTAAGAAAAATACAGCAAATTTCTGGGAGGAGAAGTCCTAAAGGGGAAAGAATACATTTCCACAGTCCTGTCAACATGTGGATTTTACATTTTTGTTCTTGCTCCCGGACTACTATCAATACAAAATAACACAAACCACAAAACTAAGCAGTATCATCTACTCATGGAGTGTTGTTGTGTTAGACACAGTCTGAAAGCCCACCTTAATTTTTTATATAATTCTGTCTTTTAGCTCTTCCTTTTACAGGGCAGGCCTTGTTCTGAACTGTCTTAGCTTCTGACTGTTAAATACCAATGCATGCACTGCACTTCCTAGATTTCTTTCCTTTCCCAACCTTCTGTACCCCTTTCCTTGTACATTTATTTTCCAATAGATTAGATACGTCTGTTGTGCTGTATATAGAGCAAGAAGTAATATTCAGCAGTTGTGGCATTTATGTATAGTTGCAGTTGTGTACTGCTGAAAATGCAGGCTTTTGTAACAATGTGATCTTTAATAATGCACTACAAGTACCCAATGTATTTTAGCTATTTTAGTAGGATTTGTTCAATAAATATGCAAGCTCCAAGGGTAGCTGTGATGTCTCTGTTTCCTTATTACAATAAAGGGAGGGCTCCTTTTCTGTCTTTTCACTCATGTTCTTTATCTGAATTCTGGGGTTTGTTTCAGGAATATGTGTTGAAGTAAAAAGTGATTTCTTTTGTAGCAATGCTAAACAACAGCTATTAAGATAACCTAAATGCCTGACCTGGATCTGGGAAATGATATCTTGTTGGACAATGGTAGTAATATACTTTGCTTTCAAGACTGCTGAGAGGCTGGGTCAGATGTGACACTTGATGACATTTCTATAGTCCCTGTGAGGCTGTGCATGGCAAACACAGTATTCATTTTTCACCTCTGATAAACTGAATTAAAAGGTCATATTCCTAGTGTGTAATACAGTTTAAAATAATGTTGATACAGTCCTCTCTTAAAAGTATTTTATTGGTGGAAAAATAACACATGCATTTCTAAGTTTTAGAACATATATTTGTTTCATTATAGCACAGAAAAAGGATACTGTGGCATTTAAAAAAAACCACAAGAAATTATCTAGAAATTAGTTCCAGATGTAGGTCTGCCCCAGAAATTTTCCACACATGACACCAAATGAGTGCAATTCACCAAGGGAATTTACACAGGGATTGAGTTTGGATCAAATATTTTGGTTGTATCACAGAAAACTGACCGTATACATACAGCATCTGATCCAAATCACCACTGATCTCACTGTAGGAAACACAAGAGACAGTAGCGTACTTGGGATAGCACTTGGTTAGAAAGCGATTTTATCTCTCTGTAGTATGTGTATATTCATGCAAACACTGTATCTATATGCATACACCTGAATGCATATGTAAATGATGAGGAACAGTTAGTAGAGCAGTGTCAAAGTGATTAATTGATCTTATTTTTTAACCTGTGGTCTATTAGCTTTGAGAAGTAAGTGAACCATTTAAAAAACAGATATAAGAGGTTATTAAAAGGCTTTTAGATCACAAATCTATTGTTAGTAATGTATTTAAATTTACTACATGAGAAAAGCTTTTAAATCTGAAATATTTGAAAGGGTCACAGTTCTTTGGAACTTGCAACTGTTGAAATAATGATTGCTTCACCTTTGGCACTGATTTTTAATCTTCACAGCAACATGGCACATTTTAATAAGACATAATGATCTGTGGATTAGAGTGTTCAGTGAAATTACAAGAATTGATAAACCATTTCTCATAATAGGCCTTTTTGTTAATAATAAACACAAAGGACACCTTATTGGATAAAACAATTTTTTATATACTAGGATACTAGAGAATAAAATTTGACAAAGATGATTTAATATCCATTATGATTAATAGTGGCTCTCAGAATAAGCACAGATGGCATATACTTTTGCATCAGCAACAGTGGTTGTGGCACATATATAGCACCAGCATCAGCTACAAGAGAGAATTACAGTGAACTACATTTGGAGAAGAAAAAAAAAAGAAAGAGGTATGGGTGTTTTGAGGAGAGCCTCTCGGATTTAATACATATATTTCCTGCTCCATGAGTCATCATTATTAGATGCTTTTTGAAGAAATAGCACACTTTGGCAGTCTGAGATGTGTGCATCACGTCTGCTCCTGTCTGGTATATGCATATGGGGGATTGGGCTAAGCAGTATCTTCTTCCTGCATTGAGTTTTGCCTGGGAAAGAGGCTGGGAATGTCTCAGCTGTGCACCTGACACAGCTACAGCACAACAAAACTTTGTTACCTTAAGAGAAAAAATGGAATAAGTTTTACTGTTCTCATCTTTGGGGTGGCAGTATTTAATTTCACCTGTGAGAGAAAGAGAACCTCGAGCTGGATCTGAGAATCATCAGGACAAAAGCTGATCTAGAGAATGGATGAAGCAGGTCGGGGCTTCTCAGGTTGGCAGGAAGGCTTTCTGCATCTGAAGAGTTGATTAAAAGTATTGGGGGGAAAAAAGTAGTGAGTGTGTCTCACAGACAGTTTTTTGCAAAACACCATGAAAAGCCACCTTTTTACCCATCTCCTTAAATAATCGTTTGTGCAATAAAAAGGCTAGTGGGACTATTTTTAAAACATGATGCAGGAAACACTGGTTCTAACTGCAACTGTGTGCTAACATAGCATGGAGTATCTGGCAAATCAGTATTTGTTCCTCAGAAAATCAAGTAAGAAAATCCCCACAAAGATAAATTCTACAAAATCAAAATAATAATAACAGATACTTATTTTCATAAAACATTTTAAGCTTCACAGATAAAATCACTAATTAGGAACTAATTTGCTACCAGTGAGCATCACATTTTAAATGAAATGTAGGGCAGAACATCATGTGTTGCCAGTTGAATTCCAATACTAAAAAAGGTATATTTTCAATTACCAAATGTAGAAAACATTAATCTTTACACCTTAGAGGTTGTATCACCAACAGGGCCCTGAGGATGTTTATTAATAACCCTGATTGATATTAACAGTTTTATTCAGTGGAAGTTAGCTAAATGCTGCATACATGCATATAAATCATACAGAAAAGAACAGTAAAATTTTAAATCAGTATTACTTTAATGCCAGACTCCAATTAAATTTCCACTATTAAAGATGTACTACCATATAGTGAAACAAAAACAAAACTCCATATCAAAAGTTCAAATACAAAAAGAAAATTTTAATAGAATTAAATTAGTCCAGATCTGTCTCAACAGCATCATGCTCCTGTGAATAAAAAAAGCAGATGTGATACTGGAATAACCTGGAGTATAACGAGCAAGCCAAGTGAGATAATAGTTTAGCACTACTCAGCATTGGCAAGGCTGCAGCTGGAACAAGGCATCCTCCTTGGGCACCCAAGCTCAGAGAAGATGGGTGCACAGTGGCAATACTCCAGGGGAAAGCAGCAAGCGTGGTCTGAGTGACAGCAGATGTGGCTGATGAGCAATGGCTCAAAAAAACAAGTTGGTTTAGTTCAAAGTAAAGGTAAAGAACTGCTTTTTGCAAGGGTAGAGCCAGACAGACTTCAGTGTCATAAAAGGGGTTGTGGTAATATCTACATATTTGGAAAATACTTACCGAAGTGGAAGGCTAGGAATGTGCTTGGGGAGTGGCCAGGGAAGAGGCTATCAGAGTTCATCTTGCAGAACATGTTGGCTCTGTTACTATGTGTACTACCTGTTATGCAAAGCCAGAGGATCCTATCACAAAGTAACAATAATCTAGAATCAGGAATTTCTGTCCTAAAGCTCCCTAAAAAGTTCCCAGACAAATGCATCATGGCCCCACATATTTCTAAAACCATTCACACAAGACTTGCATTTGCCACTCCCTTGCTCCACGCTGAGTCCAGGAGGGCTCTGATATATGTGCATGAGACCCCTTTTTGTGGCCCCTCACATCCCTGTTTTCTAACGTTCATTTTGAGTTCTGGTGAAGTAATAGACAGAATTACAGGAATTTACATGACCTTTGCTGCTGCACATGGGTAAGTTATACTCCAGTTCAGAGAAAGGAAAGACCAGGAAGAAAAAGAAAAAGAAAAAGAAAGATGGAGAGAAATATAGTAAGCAATTAAGAAAAAATAAGAAATTCAGGCACTGTGCCTGTCTGAGCTAGAGATCCAGAGATGAAAGGTTTGCAGAGAGAAAACATGAGTATCACATTCCAGTTTGCAGTAGCTATTTTTCTTTACAGATGCAGAGTTCTCAAATAAGCTGTTGAAAACATACAAGAAGCAAACCTAGCTTTGTAAGACAGTCATTGACGGGTTTTATCACCCGAATTTGTGAGTGAGGAGCTGCAGGAGAGGGGGCAGGCTGGCAGCCCCACTGTAAAAAGACATAGCAGAGTATGAGACTCTTGGCTGGATGTAGGGGTATCAGGGTGCCTGCTTAGCTCAGCTTGGGCCTGAAGACCCTGGCACTGCCTCTGCATATGGACATGCCTGGCAAAGTTCAGACAACTGCCACCACAGTTAGACCCTGTGTCTCTAATCCCAGGCTATGGAGGTGAACATGGTAAAATAGAGCAGATGACAAACTGTAGTGTGCATTGTCCTGAAGAAAAAGTCTAGTATTTAGATACTCAAAAACTGCCTACTTACACTGCAGTGAAGGAAGGGAAAAAAACCCCAAATAACAAAGCAGCAGGCAGAAGTAAATACATCCTGCATTTATAGTTTAACTGCTATGTAAACACAACCTAAAATCTTCAGGTGTCCTACTAGTATACTGACAATCTTGCCTGCCTACACCTATCCATCTGAACTATTTTGTAAGTGCATCCAGAGCTACCATCTGTTTGCCAGGGAATGACCAAAGCTCAAAGTGCTATGTAGGCTGGTGTAAATTATCTCAGGAAGCAGAGTAACTGCAAAATCAGTGCTGGTTGGGGGAAAAATTCAAAAAAGGATGCTCATGCTTTTTTGTGTACCCATTTCTACCTTGTCATTCCTGATACTGCCTGAGTATCTTAGCCTGATCATACTAGTCAGTTTGTAACATTCAGAGCAGCTTGACTCTGCTCCTGCTCAGAAGGCTCTGACTTGGTGTTCCAAACTGTGGGTTTAAAGCCTGTATGTCACTTGGTGTGTGCTACTTTTCAGAGCTCTCAGATTCTTGTGACTCATCTAATATTTTCCAGCTGCTGATTCCAGAGGAAGAGATGTGACCCAACAGCTGATGTTTTATACAAAGAAAGAGTATTCTCTTTGCACAGAACTGTTTTCAAATTCATATTGCACATGTCTGAAGTTAAACCCATGCATCTGCCCAGATAGATAATTGTTTTATTGGGGAATTTACATAGCTTAGAACAGATTATGAAGGTTTCAAGAAGTCACAGCATTTGGAACTTCTATTTTTCAGGACACATCCTCAAAATGAAAGTGCTGAGAAGGTTTATGGTGTATTTTTTCATGTATTACCATGTGAGTTTTGCAGTCTCAAATCTTTAGTTCATCTGAACAGACGATATTATTATTAATAAATATAATAACAAATATAAGAATGCAGAAACATCTTTGTGGTATGATTTCTCCATTCAACACTGCATCTTCCCCAAAACTTCTTTTCTTAGCTAGAAACTACACTATATACTAAGCTCCTAATAAAACTCCCTGTACCTGTCCACTCAAGACCTACCCCTGACCATCCAGCTTTCTACACAAAAACTATAGGACAGCAGGTCCTAGAGGCTGATGAATTTTCAGCTATGCTGCCACAGGTTTACAGCAATATCTAGATTTACTTTCCCACCAGTTATGCAACCAGTCCCATTGCTGACTGTAGTGACAGCTGCTAGAGTTAAGTGTGTTAGCAGACTGTCAGAGCAGTGTTGCTCTGGATGCTTCGTTTCCCTGTGAGTCATTTTTGGCTTGGTCACTTTTTCCCCGCTACCATTCGCTCAGAGGTGAGTTTCTGCCCATGAGTCATCAGCGTGATTGTAGAGCCCCGTCTGGTGAAGTCCCCTGGGAGGCTCAGGAGCCGTAATGTTTCCGGCACAGACTCTGCTCAGCCGATCAAAACCACCTGTGGCCTCTAACAAGTTCACAGTCTGTTTGCTTTCTTTTCAAGTCCAACAAATTCTCGGTGTTTCCTTGGTAGCCCACCCAAGCTGGCAGCGCAGCTCACAGGAAGGTTGTGTGAGGACAAGACTGCATGTGGCAAAAACACCCTCCAGAAAAAGAAAGGCAGAGGGGGTGGTGGCGGGGAGCGGGGAAGGAGGGGGGAGGAGGGTACAAAAAAGGATGCCTGAACATTGTGTTTGTAAATAAACAGCAGTATGTTATCAGCAAGTTAACTGTAGCAGCAGGAAACATTACTGTCAGATTCTGGAAAGCTAACCATGGCAGGAAATGGTTACATAAAGTGCAAAACTGCTACTATTTAAGTGTGCTTTGATCAACAAAGGAAGATGTATTTCATGATTTTCACTCTGAAATACAGCAATTTGAGGTGGCTCTTTGTAGTGGGGGGCTTTGAGGTAGCGGACTTTTTTGCTGTAACTGTTAAAGCTCACAGCATTGCCAGATCACACAAGAGAGCAGAGTCAAAATCCAGGGTACTCTTCCCCAGGTTTTATCTGCTACTTGTCCTGTTACTGAGGGATCTGAGCATCTGAAGTCATAAGAGATGAGCAGGTGGGAACGTAGCTGGGCATCCCACTTCCCATCTGGCCTGAGCCCCATTTCTAAGTGTCTCTACTTCTCCATTTTCCTCTGCTCAAAGGGTCACAAAGAAGCAAGTTTTCAGCTACAGAAGCCCATGTCTAGCATCTGTGGGAGAGAAATAACCCACCCACAGCCCCCAGGTGTATTTGATAGTTCATGACAGTACAACACATATGTCCTGAGGCTGGGCAGAAGCTTGTTGAAGGGAAATGAGAGGAGTGGGGATAGCCCAGTCTCAGAAAGTAAGTTGGCCAAAGAACCTGGAAGCTAGGGAATGACCCTATGATAGAAGTGAGGCATTTTGATCAAATCCTTTTCTATGATTAATGGTATCTCTCCTAATTTCCAATCAATTCAGTAGAAGAAGAATTCAAAAACACTTGAGTCCCTAAATCACACACCAAAACACCCGGGATGTTGGAAGAGTAAGCCATCCATCTGACTTCACAATGGCAAATCCTGAGCTGTTCCACTGGAGTTTCTAGGCTGGATAAGCCAGATCAAAACCAGGTTCCTGGGGATGACCCCAAACTTTTGGTGCACTCGTGAAGCAGACATTTCTGCTGGGCAATTGAGTCCTTGTAGTTCATCTCTTGCAGTCCAGACGGCATCACTGACATTGTCTTACAGACAGACAGGGTTGGAGCTGAAGGGCACAACTCGTCTTGGTGCAGACAAACTTCCCTTAGGTGGGCTCTACTCATGTACATCTCACCTACTCTTTGACCCTCCTGGGCTGCTGAAAGGCAAACCTTTAGTTTTCTGTCCTTTCAGGGGTTCTTGGATGCCACTGACCTGAAATTATAGCTCTTCATGCATTTTAAGTGAGGCCGCCACTCTAATTGTTAAGGGGTTTCCTTTATTATCAAGGTTATTGTGCTGTGATGTTCCCTGGTCAGAGTGTTCACTGCTCTGGTGTGGAAGAACGACATTAACCACAGCTAAGCTTCTGATGGGATGCATTGGGACCTGTAAGTCTAAACAATACTCAATCAGCTACCAGGAAATTTTTAGACAGGGAATAATTTTGTACTGATTTAGGGATTATGGTTCATGATAAGGAATCAGAACACACATACCCTAAGCCCTCAGTTCTTTCAGAAGCTTTAATGGACTTTTCTTTGCTCTAATGTGTATGAAAGACAGAGAGGACCTAGGACTGGCAACAAGAACAGATCTTGTCCCACTGAGACATAAGGAAGGCACAAGGTGAAAACAATCCTTTTGTTGCAGTAATTACTGTCTGGTCTCTGCTACCCTTTAATTTTACATTCCCACTCATAGTATTTGTAATCTCTAATCTCAGAAATGTGGACAGCAACTGAAGTCACATATCTGCTGATGAAAGAGACAGACAGTAAAGTTGTGTCCAGTGGTGGGTAAGGTTTATTCCTACTCCTGTAAACCATGCTTTTTTTTTTTTTTTATTTCAGACTGGAACACATGAACCCACTTCAGAAAGCTGAACATCGTTTTGCCTTTTAGAATTACACATGAAGCACTGAACCTGTTCCCACACAGCCCATCACCAAACTACCCCAATAAGCATAATTTCTCTCTCAAGATGATAGAGTGTTCTTAAGGAACTGGATTTTTGATGACTGATGGAATATTTACCTGTGTCCCTTATTTTTTCCCTTTGAAGGATAACATACTATTTTCTAGTTGACTTTGAAGTCTTGAACATCAACAAAGAAATTTATTTCCCCAGAGTCCTCACAGCAATAACAAACTGCTGGAGATAGGCAGACATCATTTCAGAATATCTAATTTCAATACACTAATCCAGATAAAGAGATTCTAATAATTTTTGACTCTACATTGAACTACATCTAGGGTGAGACAAAATATATATTTAAGTTAGACAATTTGTCTACATGTTATATAGCTAATTTTTAGCATTGACATACTTAAAGCAATCTACCAGAAGTAGGCTGGTAAACATCACACTCTCTTGCACTTTAGGAAACAATGCAGAGAGCAGGCCAGTTTTGCTGGATTATAAATAACCAGATTTGGCCTGGCTCTCTTGTGGATTATGTAAGTTCAGTGTGGAAGAGGAAAGTGGATTAGAGGCCTCATGTTGCCTATTTCAGAGCCAGGATTTTGCTTTTACAATACAGAGAGGAGGCAAAGAAGCAGGACAGGAACAAGTGCTGTTCCTCTGGAAGTGGGCAGATAAGGGAATGGCATTAGATATCACTCCATTTCCTATGCTCCACAAAGCAATTCCTGTGCTATGGAACAGATAATTTTTGCTAATCTGGGGTCTTAAAGCACACAAACTAGTAGGCTGTACCCTCAGTATGTCAAAGTAACACAAGGCCAGAGTAGACATCTTTTGTTTGTGCTTGAGAGACTGGTGGCTTCTAAACTGGCTCTGGGTAGCAATCAGCCTCTATCAGTATTTTGTAGGTGTATATTTGTGGCTAATTGGGAGTGCACCACTCACCTTTGACCTGGCAGGTCTCAATTAGTATTGACCCAAAGTACACCATTTCAATGCCAAGCCTGTGCCACTGATTTTCTGATTTCCTTCCTGTTTCCAGGATGATATGTGGATGCTACTGAAAAGAAAGGAAATACAAAGGAAGCAGTAGGTCAGGGAAGTCACTTTACCCAATGCACTCAGAACTCACTTATCTTCTACTAGTTGCTAAAAGTATCTCCTCCTTCCCCTCCCCCCCCAACCCTCGCCCCCCCTTCCCCCCCCCCCAGGAAATAAAACTACATATATCACTGTCTTGAATCATGGCATTTGTGGTAGTATGCACCTCACAATAACAATCTGAATAGCCTTGTATGTCCAGTGCTGTGCTATATTCTTGATTTATTGCTGATTCCCTGTCACTCATAAGAAATGCGAAGAGAAAATCTAATAGTGAATGAGTTACGTGCTTCAGTTTGACACTGACCCACATGGAGCTCCCTGAGCATTCACTAAACTTATTGACTCTAATAAAAGCAAGCAGTTGTAAAAGCAGAGCTAAAATGCCCGAGGGAAGAAGGTGATGGCTGCATCAGAAGAGGCTGTTCCCCAGCAACAGCAGGGCCATGCTGCTTGATGCAGGAGAGCCAGGAGGACGCACAGCAGCTGCTGATGCTCCAGGGAGCCCGGGACAGCAGGAGACCCCTGTAAGAACAGCTGCAGTTGCATAAGGGGTGGCAATCTTTAAAGTCCTTCAAAGCTGTAGCTCCTGATATACCAGTGGAAAAAGCTGCTCTTGAAAGAGTAGCTTTAACTCATCTGTATCCCCTTTTTACAGATGTAAGAGGAAATAATACTGATTATTAGATTTTGTAATGTGAGAGGGTGCAGAGTTCCCTTAGATCAAGTTAAAAGTATGCGGTAAAACTAGCCCAAATACCAAAGCATGACACTAAAAAAATATGGAAAACTGGCCAAGAGCACAAATTTCTTCTGCCAACTACGGCAAGTCACCCTGTGTCAGATCTAAAAGAAAAAAAAAACAAACTCAAAGAACTAAAAAGTAGAGAAAAAACACAAACAAACAAACAGAATGCACACACACACACAAAAAAAAAAAAAAAGGAGAGAAAGATAAAAGAAACCAACTACAGGTTCCATGAAGGTATGTACTTTTAGCACTCCAGAAGTGTAACCTATCCCCAGTTCATTGCCCATTTTTGTTACAACTCCTCTGTAAAACACTACTTTCATCTTTCCCAGCAGTGTTACAGGGACAACTCAGTGAATGTGAAGCACTTAATGCCTGGTTCTCTGATTCATGGTCATATGAAAGATGCATGCAGTGGTTGTCATTATTCCTTTCCATACACTATTGCTACAGTGAAGAAGAAGACTGATTACTGACACTTCAGGACTGTACAAGTATGAAATACCTGCTATAGCTGATACTACCTGCCTCAACCCACAGGTTTTCCCTCAGTTATATTCCTTTTACTACAATAACAACATTTTCCAGACTCAACAGTAGTTCTTCCTTCTCCCTGGATGTTAAGCCCTGATTTACTTATGAGGAACATCTAGGTGTTTGATGTATCCAGCTGGGGATTTGAGGGGTTTTTGAGCCTACTCAACGTAAGCTATTCCCTGACTTCCTGAAGAGTTTGTTACTCATGGCTTTCCAAGACATCATTCCAAAAATACTTTTGTAGCTTGTAATAACAATAGTTTATTGGTAGTCAAAACTCAAATTACAATAACTAATGTAACTAAGTCTTTCTATGTCTTTGTAATCCTCTTTGGGTGAGTTGCTTGCTAAGACCATAAGAGTCTACTCATTCCTGATTGGGAGTTATGGGATTTGGCCATTGTTGTATCCTATCTCTAGCAGTTTATTCCTTACCTTAAAGTCATTTGGATAGTCTGATCTTCCTCTAGATTTAGCAATGCCTTGTGACAGAAATTTCCAAACTCTTCTCTACACTAAAGGGTATTGTGCATAGGCCTTTAAGCTATCCAAGCTAAGAGAGGTTTGCCAATCAAATTAACTGATTACAAAAGCTTTAGGACAAAATACTGAAAGTTTGAAATAAAGCTTATGGTATTGTAGAAACCACCCTTCAGCAGTTAGCAAGGATTTGGCAAGAACAATATTGCATCCAACCAATCCCATTTTCTCTATGACGAGGTAAAAGGCTTGTGTGTAGACAGTAGAAGTCATAAATCCTGTCTTTCATTATGTTTTTGACATTGTCTGATGTGATCTTTTTATAAATAAACTAAGAAACCCAGGTCTGGATGAATACACTTGGGTAGGAGCAAAAGTAGAGAAACATACCAGAAAATTGCGCAGCCATTTACTACAAAAATTCAGTCATGAGTTTAGTCCTTATCTTTGTCCAAATCAATATTTTTAGCAACTAGGACATGGAACTAGGAAGCAATCCTATTGAAATTCAGGAAAAGCTAAAGGTACAGTCAGTGGCACTAGTGAACACCATGAACATTTAAAATTATCAGAACAAATTGATATTTTTTCTTAAGGAGGTGTTGTTCATCAAGAAGGTAACACATGAAGGCAGTGTCACCCACTGCTTAGACAGTCAAATTTATGGGGAGTGCTTCTGTAGAAGATGATCTGCAGGTCACAGTGTTCTGAAGCTAGCAGAAGTTAATCTGCTGCTGTTGCTAGAAAAGCAGACACTGTACTAGAATATATAAAAAGAGGCATTAACCTACAGGGCTCACACAGAACTGTTTAATTTAACATGAAGGGAGCAGGACGACAGTCCTAAGGTATAAAAAAGGTAGCTGCAAAGGGGGAGAGAAAAAATTTTTTTCATGGTCTTATGAGAGTCAGGTCAGTAAACAAAGAGTCTAAATCCTGGTGGGAGTGGGTTAGTTTTAATATTAGAAAGTGTTTTCTAACAGCATGGCCACTGCTGCAGGACATCTTAGAAAATCTCAGACTCAAGAAAATATGCAAAAATTTTTCCCAGCTGTATCCCATGCAGGTACTTCATGCTGCAGCAGAAGTCTGTAGGTCTTGAGAGACTTTTCCAGACAAATGTGGCAAAGGAGGAGACATGTAAGGCTGTTCCAAGAGTAGTGGTGATGCTCATCTGGACCCTGGGAGCCTCCTGACCTTGTTCCAAAGCTGCTGCCTCTGATCCTCACTCCTCCTTGCTTCTTACTCTGTCATGTCAAAACAGGTCTTCTTGAAGGCTGGCTGGAGACCATTGCAGCAGCTACAGGTGGAACAGTGGGCTGGAACAGTGGGACTGGTGAGATCATGTGCTGGGTTGGGTTTCCCTAACATCAGTCTCACTAGTGTGTTGGTAGTGGGTAAAGAAGAAATGTGTCTTGCCACCCCTTATGTGGATACACTTTCCTGTTACTGCCCAAACAAAAACGGAACATGTCCAAGAATAGCCACCTAAATGGGAAATTAAGGTATTTTTAATAATATCTGAAAGAAGATTTATAGGTTTTGTTTTCTTTGTAGCAATGTCTCCCTACCTAAATCAGGAGTGCAACAGCACATCAATAAACAAAGGACTTCAATGCTTTATACTTCCAATAGTCTTATTCTTGTCTTTCTCCTGTACACTACTTAAAGCTTGCTTGTCACACTCTGATGAGGCTGTGCTAAAACTATTAGTTTCATGACTTCATCTAATCTAATAACAGCAGAAGCAGCAGTCACAGCCTGTAGCCCCTGGCCTCCTGATCCTACAATTTAATTGAAGACATGATGCTCTCACTGTGGCAAATGTGAGGAAGAAGACAAACAGGGAGTGAAACACAAGTGATCAAGCTTGTTACATCCAGTTTCTGCTGTTTCCACCACTTACATTATTTTTGTTGTTTCAACTACAATTTTAATTTTTCTCTTTAGATCCACTGCCTTAAAAATGATTAATTAAAAATAAGGAGTTTGGTTCCTTTTAAGACAGCTACTTACACAAGAAAGTTAGTTTCCCCCCTCAAATCATTCTACAGATGTGCTGCCAAGAAGTGCAGGCAGTTTTCCCACCTTCACCCTTCAGCCAGAACCAGGTGCTGCTTCCTGCACATGCAAGAATGATGAGCGTGGACCAAACTGCAGCTCACAGTGCTGGGCTGAGCATGGTAGTGCCACCTGTTCCAGGTACCCTCTGGCCCACCCTGTTAGACACCTCTACTCCCAGAAGCTTGTCAAGATGCCTAGAGAAAGCCTTATTTTATTTTCAATTATTTCTGCCTCACAACACCACATATTAGCTCATAAAGTGACATTGGGATGGGTTATTACTGCAGTGGGTGGATCATTGGGTAGAGCTTTCTACTCTGAGGCTGTTGAGGGGTCCCATAGACAAGTTAAATGTCCCTATCAGCTGCCAAAATCCTATTCAGACCAAGTTGGAAACAGTGAAAATCAAGGCACATGTAATTTATGCATAAACCCCATTGCTTCAGAGCTCTTACTATTTGACTATTACAAATAATCTTCACGTTTCCGAGTACTATCAGGTAGCACAGGCTACTGTATGGGCATAAACCACTTGACAAGCAGCCTGTAACTGCCATACCTTTGGAGAAGAGACATGGGAGCAGATGTGTATCTGCAAGGCTGCTCCTAATGCACACAACACCACACTTACCAGGCTAAGGACAATTTCTCTGGGCTCAGCTGGTAGCACTCAAGCTGCCTCATACTTTGTCAAGGCACACAAAGACACCAGAATAATTATCTGCCCCAAAGTAGTTTTTAATTTCATGTTAGCATTAGATCACCCTTTAGAAGCATGCCTGTGACATCTATATTCTGCCTATTAACTCTGGCACATCAGCTGCTTAACATCATATTGTCAGGAGGATTTTAGTGATTCATGTACATTTAAAAGGCAATAATTGGTTAAGCATTGTACTGAATAAAGAAGTGCCTATCTGTTTCTGGGAATCACTCTTGCTTAATCCTAAAGATTGATGATCCCCTAGTACATTTATGGGGTCAGTCAAAATGAAGCAGTGGGTAGATATGAAATTGTACATTCAGTTCTAAAATGAAATAAAAATTATTCTTTATGCTAGTAAAGAAGTAAAAATAAGGTTTTTGTTTTGTTTTGTGTTTGTGTTTGAAAACCACGCCTAAGGAAAATTTGACATTGAGAATTACTTTTGTTTTCCCTATTACGTGACTGGAGTTTATGTTAATTACTTAGCTTTTCCCTGTTCTGTGAATTTCAAAGTGTTTATGTCACATGGTTTTCCTCATTTTTGAGTGAACACAGCTGTTTATAAACTTCATTAAAGAAAACTTTGTAAGAACTCTTTTTCAGAGGTGAAGCCAAGAATTTAGGAAGGTTTACAGAGCTGACTTTCATGTAGATAAGAGGATCACCATCAAAGAGTGCCTCTTTAAATTTTAACTCCACTTTATGAGTTCAGTTACTTTCATTATTGGAGATAAAAGGAAAGACCTAATGTGGCAGAAAAAAATGCTTTCTATCAGCATGCTTTTGCACAGCTATCAAATGCATCTGCATCTAGTTACTCTAAGAGAGAGCACTCAGCTAATTAGGTCTCAGATCAGATTTAGTACCTATGCATTAACATCAAACTAAACTTACTGGCTTTGGCTACAATGTGAATGAATTGCTAAAAAAAAGCAATGTGTAATTATGAAGGGAATTCTCTACATTCTCATATGGTTCATCCTTATGAATGCTCCAATAGCCTTAAGGTATTTTATCCCAACAGTCTGGAACACAAAATGAGGTTACAAGAGAAACATTCCATCCAGTATTTTCTTTACAATATATAGTAATCACTAAATTGTTTTTTAGTACAATTCTTTCACTTAAATCTGAACTGACCAGACCTGAAAGAATGTCTGTCTGGTTTCCTTCACCTGTGGCTTAGATCCATTCATATAATCATGTCGCCAGCAGCGGTTTAGAATCGCTCTACTTCATGTTTTCCCAGTATTTATATCCAAACTACAGCAAAAGACAAAGTGAATATTCACTTCTGCAGCCAACAGACTATTTGTCTTGCTTTGTACAATGCTGGTGTGTTTGCAGAGAATAGTGTAGACTGAAAGAGTCTTCTACAGAGAAATCTGAGGGAGAAAGTGAGCAAGGTATGGAGAAAGCCCCGTCTTAAATTTCTAACAGGCTTTTCTTTGACTTTGAAATGCTGCTGCTCATCATAAGAATATTATTAACCTGGTGTTTGAAGCTACTGCAGATTAAATATGCAGCTACTTGGCACTGGCAAATTATAACTAACATAATTCTTTGCAGATTGATTCTTGCTCCCTAGTTATACTTGTGGGAGTGCTTTTAATTTAAGGTCACTGGCAAATTTGACCTATTTCTGCAAATTGTTTTGAGTCTGTTGAAAACTCAGGAAGAACTGGAAAGAGGGAGAAATCATCCAGTTCTGCAATTATCTGCCTCTCAAAACTTGCCTCTGGGGGGTTTCTGAATCAAGGCCTTAACATATGGCACGTGTGAGAATTTATCAGATTGTGTCACTCACAGGGCCTGCTCTACATACTTCAAAAAGCAATAATTTTTCCAAAAGATGATTTGCACCAAAGTAATTATTTTTCATTTTAAATTGAGCATCTGTACTACACATTGCCTTCATATTTATGCTCCTCCACCTCCTGTCTACACTACTGTTAGTGGTGACAATTTTAAGAAGATGAGGAGGCCACCTCCAGGTGAGTAGCACATATCTGATTATACTTTTCCAGTAGATTGAAGACACAGGTTTATAGTCTGCCAGGGACATAATTTGGATTTAATGTAACTACCCACGCTTTTCTTCCATGAACTTTAGGCAGTTTATTGACTGCTTTACCAGTTTGGGTTCAGAGAAAGGTAAGGACTACTTTAAACTTCTACCATGGGTAAACATAATGTGAAATTATTAGGACAACCTCAGAACTGCAGCACTGTAATTCTGTTGCCCTGTGATGATGTAGGAAAGCAATTACTGTGCAAGCACAGAATACCTTTCAGAAGACATAAAATGAACCATATCAAAGAGTTGTTGGGGTTTTTCTGTTTGGTTTCTTGTTTTGTTTCCCCTCACCCCATAACATTTAAAATTTCAAGTCAGTACTTTTCTAATTATTACATCCCAATTTTCAGTCCAAATTACAGCACCTCTTAAACTAAGTTTTCAATTAATTTGGAGATATTTTGCCAAAACCCAAGAATACCACAGTATCCACACATCATTGTACGGACTGTTTTCTCTCCACCCAGAAATCTTCTAAGTTTATGCTGAACAAAAACAGAGCATTAGACAAACCCTAACCTTAAAAGAGAAAACAGAAACACTAATACATTCTCTAGTACTTTCCCTTCCTTAATGTATTTGATTATTTTTCTCTACAGCAGGGCCATTTCTCTTTGAATCAGATAGTTCTCTAGCAATTCAATTAATTATAATTAACTGGACTGGAACTGCATTCTTCTGTGCAATGTATATGTACGTGGGGCAGAAAACAGCAAGCAAAGAGTGAATCTAGTGCTCAGGTAAAGTATTATAGAAGTGCAGAAGAAAGAAGATATTGGTCTTCCATCCAATGTGGGTGAGTGGGAGAGAAGGCAGCACTCTGTTCCCTTAGCTTTGCTGGGACTATTCATGTGCATAAATGCATGTGTGCATTCAAGTTTTGACAGCCTGGTATTTTTAAAAGGAGATCAAAGAAACTGGGGGAGGGAGTGGGGAGGAAGTTTGTAATTCTCATATTCATTGAAGTGAGTTGTTGCATCTGAGCTTTTTCTGATTCTGAGTTATTCGGCTACAGTACCAATCCCTTTGTTGTTTGGACAGATTGGAGTGCAAAACCACACATGCACATGTGTACACACACAGGCACACACACTCATAGGACTCTGCAACGCCTGAATTTACATTATCCAGTGACATAGTAGAGACACTTCACAACCAAAATGTGTTGAATAGAAAGCCAAAAAGCAGCCCTTCTTAACTACCCAAGTTGAGGGGAACCTGCAGTGACAAAATAGGAGTGGTGTCCTTAGTGGAGGAAGACTGGGGTTGTGACAACCTTTGACACCTCCCTGTTTTCTCCTATATTTTTATAGCATTTTTAACATGTGATACACATATTCCTTGTTCTTTGTCATGCATATTGGCCATTGTGATTTTTGCTTTCAGCCTCAGCCTCCTATTTCTTTCTTGTGCCTGTACCTTCACAGCTTCTACCATCATCTTCTGTCACCTTCTGGTTGTCCGCCTGAGACTCACCACCACCACAGAGCAGGATGACCTGAAAGTTGTGTTATCAGAGACCTCTTTTTGAGCCCCAAAATTCATGCAGTGTGTGTATACTTGGGGGATTTTAAGGACAATTCTTCAGTACCTATTTCTTAAATGTAAATGCAAATGTGTAGCAGGTACAGGGACCTGTATATAGTTCTCCCTTTCTCTGTTTCCAGTAGGGTTTCTTTGGTGTCTGGAAGAATGCCTCCAGCGTATCAGTAGTCTTTAGCCAGATCTCCATGAGAAGTAGGACACAACCTTCTTATACAATAATAAATACTGTAAAACACCAAAAAAGCTCTCCCTGACCTTCAAACACTTTCCAAGAAATAGTTTAAGTATTTTCCAAACAAGGTATCCGTTATGTAGGAAGTTGTCCATCTTGGCAAACTTGTGAGAAAGAGATGCCAAAAGTCCAATCTCATTTGCCAGACTCGAGTACAGTACCTACCTGCAAGTTTCTACTTGGTAAACCAGAGACAAGACATATCTCCTCCTCTTAACATTATCTGAAATGAAAGCTAAACAAAAGTCAGAGGTTTTGTGTAATAGTGTTGGAAGAATTACTTCACTTTTTTGTCACACTTCTGACAAATTTGCCTAGCCACAGCTCATTTTTTCTTACATTTTTTTTTCAGATCTTCTTGACTTATGATGGGAAAATGAAAGTAGATGACTGAAAAAATGTGTGGTTGAGAGCTAACAGCTCCCCTTGCTCTCTTGATGCTCCAAAGCATGTATGCATGGAAAAGATTTATTTGCTTTCAGGTCTACCTACCTACAGTCATGCAATATGATTTAGAGGTGGCTGAAGTCCAAGCACGCTGCAAGCAAAGGACCCCAATGCCTCAGGGGATCCTGGTTGATAATATTTTTCCAATGCAAAAATACCACAGACAGTTATGTAAACATATATACTTCATCTAAAAATAGGAGAGCAAGTTTTTCTGTCAAGAAGAAAGATATTTTTTCCTAACTTCTAAAAACACAGTAATCGTCATATGTTTAAGATGACTACAAGTGGTCTAAAGCACATGAAACTTATTTGTTTAAAATGCTGATTTGAAAATTAGGCATGTTTCCACATCAAGTTCTCAATCAGACCTTGAAAAACTCCCTTGAATATATGAGACAATAACTGGCTGCTTCTTATGGAGCAATTTGATTGTACTACAAACTTGATGCACAACTGGCACATTTTGAATTTGACAAAATATCAAACCGAAGAGAACAGGGGCTGAGTTCTGCAATGCTCCAAGTGTCCTGGCCACAGTTCAGCGAAGCACTGACTCACCTCCTCCATTTAAAATAACCAGTTCCACTGCAGACTGCTCACTTGTAGAAAGTCAGATAGTACAGCTGTGTTACTGCACTGCCTGCCAGATAGAGGTCCTATCCATGGAAAAAGTGGCTTCAGGTAGCTTTCCCTTTAAACAGACTTCAGGTCAAAGAGAAAATACTTCAAAAGGAGAAAAGTAATGCTGCTACTTGCAGCTTTGTTACACACATAAATAACTAATAAACTAAAAAATGCATCTAGATCTACCACATTTTCAATGTCCATGCAAATATGATTTTTCATGCTTGGAAGATATGTCTAGGCGCAGTAGTGGATTTTGGTCTTCTGGATAGAAGATCAGACTGGTTGGAGCAGGACCTGCAGATGCCCAGAAAACCTGGGCAAATATCTTCTATGCACAAGCAGATCAAAATAGCTCATCAGAGACTACTACAGTAGAGGAGAATGGGCACTGCCCAAAGTGCTACACCGAGAACATGCCATGCTTGCACACAGTGAATTTCTGAAGAGCAAAGGCTCATGGACTCCACCTGAGAAATCAGAGACCTAAAGTAGCTGTGAATGTGCAGATGGAATATGCTGTTGCTTCCTGGCTTTTAATTATGTAATTTCTATTCACAGATGCAGAGCTGAGCGTTATACAGCTCCAGGCAGACAAACTGTAATGATTAAGTTGTAAAGAGGAAGGCACTAAAACTACAAAGTAACCATTTCTATAGAGTGGTTATTGCTGAAACTTGTTTTATCTGCTTCTGCTTTGTCAACTCAAGGTCAACAAAACAAAACTTCCCAAATTATTAGTAAACACACTACGGAAAGGACCATTAGAAACCACCTCTAGAAAGTCACTGTATTTAATGTGTATAGGACAGACATTATCAGAAGCAACATCTCACTCTGCCACAACAGCCCACACTCGGTGTTCAGGAGGAAAAGCAGAAAATAAAGTTAATGTACAATGAATTTTTCGGTTAGTACAGGCAGCCTAGTAAGCAACCCACAGAATAAGATCAGATGAGTCTCACCCATCCTGCTGACTACTTTTATTGAAAGTTTTACTGGTTCAAAGGCTGCTGTATAAACTTTTTGCAGTGTCCTAATTGTTCTGGTTTAAGCCAGACATAAATCAGAAGTGCTAAGCTAGAGCAATTATGACCTTTACTGGCCATAAATTAACTTGTTACTTAATCAGAAATTTTAACGAGTTAGATAGCATTATATACTATTAGTAAAATATATTTTATGTCATTACAGAAAGTCATATGTTTATATAGCAATGTAGATGAGAAGGTGGTGAAATTTATGTACAGTGTCAGTCACCCATTCTGTTTTTTGAAGTATTCATTTAAACAGAAAATTTTTGTTGGTTTTGTAACAGTTGTGTGAAGTTCATAGAGGCAAATAGACAATATTATTGCTGAAGGAAACTTCTGCAGGTTGACAATATTAAATATATATCAGGCTGTTTTCATAGATGAGGACCAAAACCTTATCTGTGATACACAGAGTGAATAAGCCTCATTTTCTGAAAGAAAATAGTGCTTCGGAGAGACACTATTCAAAAGTCTCAAAATCTGCCTGAAGTTCTATTTAGGATAAATACTTTGCTAGTTTAAAATACAGAAGATCATGTAAAATAAACAAAATATTTCAAGGTCAGTTCTGTGTCACATTATGTTGTAATGGATTTTATTATCATTATTGTCAAGTTTTTAGAAAAAGCCAGAATGTAGCACCTGTTTTCAGATATATTAAAAAATATGGTTTTTCTGTCAAAACAGTATTGCAAAATTTTAGGTGTTATCTGAGTAAATATCTGGCTCAGAATGCCAGATCAGCCAGATTAGAATCACCATCTCAGATGGTGATGAGAATATTTCTGTTTACTAATAAGGTAATGTTTGAACTGACTATCCACTAACTACTGCTGATAAACCTGGGTCAAATGTAGACTGATTTATTTCTTATCTGATAATAGCACTAAGAAATATCCCCAGTTTTAACCCTGAAGTATTGCTTAAGTCAGAGTAAATGTATGCCATATTTTTGTGTTTTCTATAAATTAGTATTTTGCAATCTGGTTTGGTTTTGCTCTTTTGGTATTTGTAGTTACGTACACACTTGAGCACAATGAGGCCTCTGGGTTTTCAGTTTCTGTAAGGCACTTTCAAAATAGGCATTGCAGGCCTTTCTCCAAACAAGGCAATTGAAGGAGCTGGGGTCACACTCCCTGCAAGTCAACTGTGAGATCATGAAGGGCAAAACACAGCGTTAATTTTTCTGGTGGGGTAGACAAAGAGGCATCCAAGCAGAAACACTGCAGTGAGTTTAGACTGCCCAAACTGGTACTGTAGGTGCTTAAGCCTCAGAAAACAATTAAAGACACATGAAATTTAATTTGTTTCAGTACCTTGATGACTCAACTCAGTCTCTTTCACTTTGCTTTGGCATTCTCTAACCCACAGATAGACTTGGGTGCTGGGTCAATTAAAGGATAAGACTTTGCTCCAGATTGTCCCAATTCTTAGCAAGAATCATCTCACATTTACATGAAGAGACACATTGGGTAAATCTGTCGTCTGTTATCTTCTTAAACTTTCCTTCCTTTCTTCCTTCCTTCCTTTGCCACAGGCTAATAAGAGCAGCCTAGTGGTGGAAACACTTCAGCAGGATTGAGGAGATTCTGGATTCTCCCAGGACAGTTTACATATCTTGTATTAGACAACAGCAGCTCAAAGCACAGCATGAGAAGAGGCTGCCCTGAGGAAGGTCAAGGAAGTAAGCCTGGTCTGAGCACAGCACAGTCTGTGTAGTCACAGCACCATGGCACTGACTGGTCCTGAGTACCTTCTTCAGTACAGCACCATTATCCCAGATAAACAGCTCTTTTCGGAAACAGGGTAAGCATTTGTGGCCTCTGTCATGTAGTGTCACAGTGGAAAGGAGAGGACAGGAACAGGGGGAGGCTGAATACCTTTGTATTTCAACTTATCCCCAAAATGCAAGTTTTGCAGGAGGGAGTTAGGAGTAATAAGCTTCTGACAACTGTACTACAAGAAAAATGGTTGCATCTTCTCTGTCCTGTTGCAGTGTCCCACGTGTCACAACTGTCACCCAGACAGCCCCCCAGGCAGTGCATGTGCTTCAGGCAGCCACAGCTTCATCCAGACATTGCAATACTCTCTCTGCCACAGTCTTTCCAAAGAGAGGTAAGTGATGACTCTGTACTCCTCAACACAACAGAAACTCTCTGCCAAGTGACATGTCTGTGTGACAGGCAGGCTATACAACACAGAGGGGACAGAGGGCAGGATTCACTATGTTCTTGCTACTGTCTCACATGGCCAAACACTGTGAGCAGAAGCTGACATCTGTCCCCTTTTATATTGTAAGGCTCATAAAGTGCTATGTGTATTTAACCCAGCTTCCCTCTCCATGAAGGCTGATCCTGCTGGAGCAGATTCTGGTCTCCTTGAGAGACCTTCCTGCTTTCCTAGAGGACTACAAGGATCAGTGACAAGGCTGTGTGAGAGATGGGCTGATTCCAATGGGATAGAGTTCAACAAGGCCAAGTGCTGGGTCCTGCACTTTGGCCACAATAACCCCATGCAGTGCTACAGGCTGGGCACAGAGTGGCTGGAAAGCAGCCAGGCAGAAAGGGACCTGGGGTACTAATTGACAGGAAGCTCAACATGAGCCAACATTGTGCCCAGGTGGCCAAGAAGGCCAATGGGATCCTGGCCTGGATCAAAAATAGTGTGGCCAGCAGGACCAGGGAAGTGACCCTTCCCCTGTACTCTGCGTTGGTGAGGCCACACCTTGAATGTTGTGTTCAGTTCTGGGCCCCTCAGTTCAGGAAAGATCTTGAGGGGCTGGAGCAGGTCCAGAGAAGAGCAACAAGGCTGGTGAAGGAACTGGAGCACAAGTCCAATGGCGAGAGGCTGAGGGAGCTGGGGTTGTTTAGCCTGGAGAAGAGGAGGCTCAGGGAAGACCTCATCACTGTCTACAACTACTTGAAAGGATGTTGTAGCCAGGTGGGGGTTGGTCTCTTCTTTCAGGCAACCAACAGTAGGACAAGAGGGCATGGGCTTAAGCTCTGCCAGGGAAGGTTTAGGCTGGATATCAGGAAGAAGTTCTTTACAGAGAGTAATCAGGCATTGGAATGGGCTGCCCAGAGAGGTGGTGGATTCCCCATCTCTGGAGGTTTTTAAGGTGAGACTGGACATGGCACTGAGTGCCATAAGCTGGTTGGACTTGATGCTCTCAGAGGTCTCTTCCAACCCAACTCATTCTATGATTCTATGATTCCTTCTAAAGACTGCCAGGTGATGCCGGAGAAGTCAGGAACAGGGTAAGTGCTGCAGGAGCATGGTGGGATAGCTGTACTCTCTGAGGACACTCCATGAACACATCATAGATGAGGTTGGCCCCACCTGCATGCAGCTTTGAGACTTTTATTGTGCATTTAGGTAGGATGTCATTTCTTGACTGGCACCCAGGAACAGACAGTTGTGTAGGTGTAACCTGCTGAGCCAAGCAAAAAAAACTAGCTAAGCCAAACACCAAGGAAAAGAGACAACTGAACATCAGCAGCAAGGACTAAGAGGCAGAAGGCAAGGAGTGCACTTTAATTACTCCTAAATGTGAAATAACTGATTATCCTTTGTATACTGGGGAAGTCATTGTAATGGTGAAACTCTAAAGCTTGTACATCCATGTAAGATGTAAACTGTAAATAAATTGTAAATAAAATATGAGGTTGAGTCTGGAAACCCATGTCAGTAGGCTGCAATACCTAATCTCATTAGCCCTTGGAGCAAGGCTCCTTAGCTCAAGATCAGACCAGGGCTGACAGGGTTATGTCCTTTCTGGGACATAATTACTTGGCAGCAGCTACGGGATTTTTGCAATGCTTTCTGCTCTGGCCATTAGACACATCCTAGCTTAAAAATGGCAGAGCAGATAGAAAAACCCTGTAACAGTTGATGTCAGGAGGTCAACCAAATGTCACTCATCTAAGCTTTCCTAAGACAAGAAAAAAAAGGATCTTCCACTGAAGATACAGAAGTAAGCAATTTAAAATCAGGAGAAGGAATTGAATTATATTCTGAACAAAACACGAAGCAGAGTACCTTCTACCTCATTCTGTCAGAGAAAGAAAAGAGCTTAGATGGAAAAAAAATTTAAAATATTTCTAACATATGTCTCATAAATGAGATCTTATTTACTGTTCCACTAACTAGAATTGGAGTTACTTCAGAAGAGATTTATGGTTCAAGTCAGAATTCATGACCATGAGGGTTATGTTGGGAACAAATTTTTCATATTGTCATGTTAAACTGTATAATTGGATTTGTGAAGGTCCTACATGTGTTCTTAAAGCTCCTAATCTAATCACAGTCAAACCCACTGCTTAGCATGACATGGCTTTTGCTTTTCTATATCTACTCAAGTTTTCTACTAATTAAAACATTAAATTTGAGGGAGGATACAAGAGGGAAAAGGTGCAAGGTTGCACAAAGCAAGTGCATTGTATAATTTTTGTCTTTATTACAAACAGGGAGAGTACACCACATGTTGCAATATATGAAACAAGGGCAAAATATAATTTGATAGAAAGAAATAATTTTTCCACCATATGTGAGTAGTTACACACTAGAACAGGTAACCAGGCAATCTCTGTATTAGTTGTTTTTGTGATTCAGAGAGGCACTGGATAAATTTTTTCCACAGTGAGCACATTACAGAGAAGACTAATGTATCCATTATGTGTTCAGGACTTATGACCTGATGACTTATTTGACCAATATTTACTCTGTTATTTTACATTTCTTTCTTATTTGTCACCTTGACTTCCCTGTTAAATAAATCCTGATTTAGAATTGCCTTCCACAAAATGCAAGTCTTTGCAGGTGACTCAAAGGAAAAATCAAAGTTAATCTTTGTCTCTAATTAAGTGTCTTCTACCTCTGTTATATATCGAGGGAAATTAAGAAAAATATCTCACATAGGAGCAGACAAGAAAGAAAGTCAAGCTACAATGAGACAGTTCCAAGTGTTGTTCACACACAACAACCCAGAAAAATTCTTTCATTCATTATCTATAGAATAGTTTTACTAAGAAGACCTAGAATGGCAGAGGAGAAAGTTTGTGGTTGTGACTCCTGAGAGTAAGATGTGTGAGCAACTACTGCTGGTAGTTAATGTAACATCTGGATTTTGTTGTGCCTAAACATTCATCTATACTGCATTAAAAAGGAGACCTCAGCAATATTTAAGTTGTATAGCCTAAAGATAAGCTGGCACTCAAGGGCAAGATTCTTTTTAAATGACAAAATAATTTTTTTCAAAACAAGTAACTGACCTGTCTACTAATTTGCTACACTAGCAGTCTGGCCTCCTGGCTTGGAGGACTGGCCACATCCCAGCTGTAGTTGCCCTGCAAGTACAGTCTGGACGAGAAAGTGTCAACAGCTCTAAGGCTTGTGGGAAGACAATGCAGAGGATACCAGCAACATCTAGAGCCCATTCCAGAAAAAAAAGTCCTTCTCTAATGAGGACTGAAGAAACCATAGTCTCATGCTCTAAACAACTATGCTGTTTACTTCTGAAGAGTAGTCTCCCTTCCTCCTCAGCTGGTATAGGTGGAACTGGGATTACAGCCTCACCTGTGTTCAACGTGCTCACAGACTCCGTTTGCCTATCAAGAGAGAGCAGTCTTTGGAGCAGAGAGAGAGAAAAAAAGAGATTCCTTCTCATATGAACACTCAGTGAAGTGTCATCATAACAAGGAAAGATCAAATTTTCATTCAGCTGAATATTTTTCCCGGCTTTTGCAATTTTTGCTTCAGAGGAGTTGAACAGCAGGAAATGCTTTCATTGAAGAATCCCATGTCCTGGAAGTTTGGTCAGTCTTTGGTGATAGGATGACAAACCTATTCATGAAGAAAACAAAGCAAACTTTGGTTAGATATCAGACGAGGTTCTTCACCCAGAGGGTGGTTGAGCATTGAACAGACTCCCCAGGAAAGTGGTTGCAGCACGAAGCCTGACAGAAGCTTCAAGAAGCATTTGTCAATGCTCTCAGACACATGTTGATGACAGTGATGGGTTCCTTCCAGCACAGCATATTCTATTATTCTATGAAAAGAAGGTGCTATCATCACCACCTCAGCTGGCCTGTGTCCTGAGCAGATGTGCCGGAACTTCTTTCTGGATTCCTGTACCCTCAGTGAAAGGGACACACTGCAGCAGATGGCAAACACTTTCTGTTACAGTCCCAGCTCCCTGAAAAAAATCAGCACAGAAAGTGGGTTCAGTGTTATCCAGTACTCACTCTCACTGTGTTGCCAGGCTCCCAGTCCACCTGGCATTACGTGTCCCCAGGTTCCCCAGGGCACAATTTCCTTGGAGATCAATGCTCCAGCAGGAGAAGCCTTGCTGTCTGCACACCTGCTTTTCTCCCCCAAGGCTTTAGTTCTATTGCTGCAATGGTGACCTCATTTTGTTCCTATCAGGAATTCTAGTCCCTATCTCCTTACCTCATCTAGTCCCTGGCTTTCTTATTCTATTTAGTACAGCAAACTTAATCTCTAATCCATGAATAATTTTACTATTTTGATTTCCCCTTTATCCATCAATTTAATCCAGAACATTCTGTCTACTTCCAATATTTTCTCCTTTACACCAGTTAATAAGTATATGATCCTTTTAAAAAAAATTTAAGAGATCCATGGAGGAACCTTTAAATTTATTTAAGAGATCCACAATTTGCTAGTATAATGATCTGCAAGAAATTCTGCAAGTAGTAAGATTAGACAAATAACCATCTAAAGACACAGGAATCAAAGTGACCAGTAATCCTGCCAGCATTTTCAACTCTGCAGTTATCATAACATTACCACAGAAAGTCACCCCAGGCAGTGGGGATCTTGGAAATGACACTGTTTGTACACATCTACACTGAATTGAATATGTCCACAATCTAAACAGAAGCGGAAGAGCACAGAGAGCAGGATAAGTTTTGCCAGATTTAATCTACTTAAAGCATGTGTCAGTGCTGAGGGCTTCAGCACAGGCTGGCTACCCATGCCCTGTGCAAGCCTTATACCCCAGGCCTGGCTGCTGATCCTTTTCTCTTTGTTGGTATGAACAAACCTAAATTGTTGCTGCTTTTGGTACAGCTATATATGCTGCAGTCGCACCTGACTGCCCTGCAGACATATTGAAGACACACCGAAAAAGCCTTTGAACACCAGGCTCGTGTACTGTTGCCACAACACGTGGGCTCCATCTGCTGCTTTCCAGTAGCTCGTTATATCCTCATGCTGGCAGCAGTGAATCCTTCCATTATGGTGGGAAAACAATGTAAGAAATAAGAAAAAACAACTGGATTAAATGTTGTGGTAATACCATTTGAAAGCAGCAGTTAAGTTGGCTGTTGAAGAATAAGGATTCAATAGGGAAAGAGTGCCACATTCCTGCCTTTCTCCCAAAACTTCCCTGAAGATTTTTCCTTCAAGGATCAAAGTTACTCAGAGATTAGCAAATTTATTTATGCTTTTCAATGCAGCAAGTTTTGTTGATGTTTTTGTTTTTGCTTTTGTTTGTTTTGTTTTGTTGGTGAGGAGAAACATATTTGTGGGTTTTGCAACAGAGGACTCAAAGTTCAAAGATCTTTACTGTAGGCTTCAAGACTCACTATGCAAAGTTCAAACCTGTATATGTTCAGGTCAAACTACTTTACAAAGAAATACACATAAAAAAGGTCTCATTTATACTACTTTTAAATGTGAGGGTGGCAGTGAAAATTAAGCTGTATTTGACTGTTTCAAAGAGGAAAAAATGTCTTCTGTTCTGAGGATATAAGCACACACATACACACGCAGAGCCTTTACCAAACCCCTACAAATCACCAAAACTAGCTATTCTTCTTACAAAACTGCATGGGGAAAAAAAAATTGTGACTTCCCTTTCTTGGGCAATGTTTTAATGGTCCAAAAGACCAACCCTCATTGATAGGATCTCATACAGAGAAACCAAAATAGTCATGTGTTAGTTCCTGTTACAACCAGTTACGCACACCCAGTATATAAAGGGACTAAAATCATAAAAAGAGATGAGAAAGATTATCAATGAATTTTAATGTTTTTAAACCCATTAAGTAGATCAACGAAGTGTTTTCTAAACTACAGTGAGGGCCTCTTCACAGTGGAGGAGTTCAACCTACAAAACAGCAAACACTTAGGCTGGGGAGAAACATGATAAAGTATATAGAAACTTAGCTAATGCTGTTTGTCAGAGTCACAATAAAATACGAAAAAACCCACAAACACAAACCTCTGAGAACATCTGAAACACAAATAAATACGAGGTAGAGATAGAAGAGTAAGGTATTTAATGGTCCTTACCATGTTTCTGGGAAAACAGATTTCATAAAAGTCTTCTCAATCTTAGCATATGAAAAAATTGTAATGGCATGGTCAAGTAAATTGATTTTATATGACTAAAAAAAAGGTGAAATGGGAAAAAGAAGAGAGAGGGGGAGGGAGAGAACCACTTGAAAAGCATGTGTTTACCATGCCTTAATGGTTCAGAATAACCATTTCACATGCCATCTGTTTAATTCGTGATCCAGCCTATTAAAGCTATTGCAGTAAATCTGACTGTGAAGAACTTACCTGAATTTCTGCAGATCTGATGCTAGTGTACTAGATGTTTACAAACATGTATACTTATGGAAATAGGTTAATTCCTTCCCCAAAGAATTTGCATTTTAAGATGAGACAGCTCAGGAGGTGGGAACTTTAACTATTCTATATAACCAACTCCCCAGATGTGCTGTAAAGTCATCACGGGTTTCTCACAGCACCTACTAGACAAGACATCTGAAAGCATATACAACATGCAATATTTCCAGAGAAAGCAAACACCTAAAGAAAAAGGGGAGGTACAGGAATCTGAAAGTACTGAACTACTGACCTGCTTTTTATGAAAGGTAATGAGTTGGATGGAATATACATTGCAAATGCATCACCTTTTCCTGAAAAGTAATTTCTACTGCCCTATACATTTTAACTACATTTCTGAAACACTAGAAGTTTAGATTTAATGTTAATCCTCAACGATATAATCCCACAAATTCTTATTTATACTTGTCAGAATGCTATGCTGGGGAATTAAGTGACTGTTATAAGAAACTGATAAAAAATCCTGTGTATAAACTCAGTAATTCTTAACCATTGTGAGGCACTGATTGTTTCCTCACTTTCAGCTGAAAGTTGTAGTTCCTGACAGCTTTAATAAGGGCTGACGATATGAAGGAATGTAAGGAACCTCATGGCAAGTCTGCCTTTCAACCTTTTATTCTCTCAGGGGTGAAAAATCCAAGCTGTACTAGCAGCAAAAGCCCTTGGAACAGACTAGGTGTCATGACATAAAGAAGCTGAGGGGATCATTATCATCTTCGGTGAAGAAGGCCTACAGTAATGAAGGATGCACTAGTTTAGTATTACTGTGACTGGTATCAATATTGTCTGAGATGATGGATTAGACAACTCTCAATGGCGACAGTGAGAATTCCTGTGACAACAGAATTATTTAATCTGCAGAGAAAAAGCTACATGAGTAGCCAGGGTTAAACCAGGACCTCACATTTGACATCAAGCATGATGTTACTGTGTACCCTATCTTCAATATCTTGAAGAGAAGGGAAAAACTTCCCCAGGGATTTCATGAAATTGTAGCAGTATAACTGAGCAAGATTTTAATGGAGAGCAGTGAAACTCACCAAGGGCCTTTTTCCTTCTGTTCTTACTCAAAACCACATAAAGTCATTGAGAAGTAATGAAATACCATTAACCTTATGCCAGCACAAACAACTCCTCCATGTTCGGCAAAGAAAACACCATCTGTCATCATTTATCTTCAAGTTATATACTAGAGAACTGACTCAAACATTTTGGGGCATAATTTCATGAAGAACTTTACCATGGTCTATGACTAACCAATGCACAGAGCAAATATCTCTGGTTCTGGAAAGGGCCTCTGAGCAGCTCCTGGCTGAAGGAAAATGGAAAACAAACAACCCTTACTCTCTGTAAATCAGCAATCAAATGTCTAACAAAATCTAATACTCACAAATGCTGCCCTGGTTTCACCTAAGGTACAAGTTTTAAGATACCTGAAACATGTAGCAAGAGATGTGATGTGATAAAGATTTATGTGATCTTTAAATAAACGATTTTCCTTTCTTTTTCTTTTTTTTTTCCCCCTCAAAACCTGGATGCATTTGTCCATGCAGAAACACAGGCATATTTTATGTGGGTCAGACTGGAAGAACACAGAACTGCAAAAGGTTAAGAGAAAGGCAAAAAACATGGCCAAAATATTTGTAATTACTTCTGCACAACAAATACTTATGTGAAGACTCTTCAGTGAAGATTCCTAAGTGAGAAGTCCTCAGTTTGAAAAAAGAGAGACAATTGAATGAGGTTTATAACAGATGTCAAAGAAGCCCAAGTGCACAGAAAATTTGAATGGGGATTAACTGTTCACTGCGTGTTCCAGCACAAGAGATAGGGGGGGCACCACATAAAATTAACAGAAGGCAGATAGAAAACAAGCAAAAGGAGGCGGTTTTCCTCACAGCATATGGCCAAGTTTCAGATAGTATTATTTTACACAGGTTTGAAAGTGAGTAGGAAAATTCAAAGAAGAAAAATCCATAACTAGTCATTAATTTAATGAAAGCCATATCTGTTTTCAATTAATCAAAGGGTGAGAGGGTGTATGTGAGAAAATTAATACATGATTATTGTTATGTACTTCTATAGGCAGCTGCCTTTGGACATTTCAAGAGACATTCTTATATTTTTTGCAATATATTATGAAATTCTGAAAATTGATATGGATATTTTAAATACTATCATAAATGTTTTATAGAAATAGAGTATACTATTTTGAAAATTTAAGGAACATTATGTCATAAATGACAAATTTTCCTTGTGGCATGAGTTACCTCTTTCTTTTTCTTCACTCTTAATAGGAATTTGAGCAAAAGGTGAGATATTCCTATTTGCTGTCTGCTGTTCTGGTCACTTAGGCCATCTCAAAAATAATGCAAACATTGTTCTTAAGCTTATGTTACTAAGCTTGACTACATCCAAGGAAAAGATCTCTACAGATAATGCATTTTTTCATCACTTCTAATCTGGAGCTTAAATCGTTCCCTCAAATATTCTGGATCTTATCCCACAGTAACACCTACTTCCTGAAAAAAAAAGCCAAAACACAGAAATCTGGAAGTATTGTAGGAGACCAGTGAATAAGTAATGATAATCTCTCTTCCATTAAGCAGCAGCAGGGGTAAAAAAAAGCAATTAATTAATCCAGAACTAACCTTAAACTAAAGGAAAACCCAGCACAAATGGCAGAAATAAAACAAGAATAAAAGAAATAATTGAAGAAAACAGTAATGGCAATACAGAAAAAAAAGTCATTATCAATGCCCCATATTTCCCCTTATTATGAATGGATACAACTTCAATTACTGGCCCATGTGAAATGTGACTTTCATATTGAGTGGTTATATAATGTGGAATAGTGAGCTCAATTAGCTGGGTGCCTTTAAACTCTAAATCCTTTCCATTTCTCTGGAACAAACTTAAAACTCCCATCTGTCATGTTGCCAGACACTTTCTGCAGGAGTCAAGTGTTTCAAAATTTCCCTACTTTGACATGGCTTGAGTTGTCTTTAAATGACACAAAAATCCAGGGATGACTAAAAACTAGGACAGATGCAGAGCCCACAAATGCATCACATGTGCACATGTAATCACAGCCTGCCAGGGGCTAGTATCACTACCAAGGTCCCTCTGAGCCTGTGGTCTCAGTCCAGCTGTTGGCACGGAGACCTTAATATGCACACACACAGAGAACACAGCCCTGCACCCAGGAAAACAAAGCTAAAAATTAATCTAATAGGAAGACAGGACAGACTTTGCTAATTGGGCACATGGCACAGGCAGGCAAGCATAGAGATCAGCAACTGAACCGGCCTTTTCTGTCACCTTATCCCAATGTTTTTGCCAGCTTGTTCCTCCCCAAATCATCCAAATCCTTTTCCTTCCCCGTCTTTGGTTTCTTCCCTAAATAGCCCATAATAAGTCCTCTGCAATCCTAAAATATTCTTCCCCTGACACATCCCATGCCTCAAGGCAGAAACCCCTTCAGTTCCAAAGGTGCTCCAGCCTTGACTTTTTAGGAAATGGGTGTCACACCAGTGCTGTGGGGCTGTGGGTCCTCTGGAAAAGAGCGTGGACAGGGCACTGTTCCCATCTGCCTGTGGCCCCCTGCACTCCTTAGGCTGTGTGAAGGCAGGCTCTGATGAGCTGGTGGCTCCTGTGGTGCCCTGGGAGCAGCCAGGTCAGGGTGTTACTGGGCTCTTCCATCTGCCACTGGCTCCTTGTACTTCCTTGTGTGACTAATGGAGTGTTTAACATCACAGGCATGGCCAGAGGGTCCACAGGTCCTTTTGAGTCTATACATGGTTTTCAAAATACAGACAGGCTATGTAACCAAAGTTTTCCTGTATATCCGGAGGAGCTGGCAACATGAAGCTACACCAGAGCTACTTGTCTTGTTCCTCTCCCTCACATGCCTGTTTTATTCAACTGCCAAACAACACAGCTGGAACAAAAAAACACAATTCTCCATACAACCAAGGTATGGGAAGATGGGAAAAGCAGAAAGGGAAAGAGAAGGAACTGGAGGCAATCCCAATGTAGAAGGTGAAGAGAGAAGATGTGCTGAGGTCAAAAAAGACAGTGCAATGTTATTAATACTGTACTTTGATAAAATAAAGAAAAAATATATTAAATCTCCATCCATTTGTAAGAGTTTTCAGACATATCCCTAAACAACAGAAAAATAATTTAGTCGTATTTCAGCACAGGTTTTTGGCATGCTCTTGATTAATTTTAATTTAAAAACAGAACTACAGTTAACATATATATTGTAAAGGTTTCCCAACACTTACTGTTGCTATAATTTTAACAAGAAAAATTCTGGTGTTTATTCCTAGGAAAGATGTTTTGTTTGATTGTTTTAGAACACTGAACTTTACTGTTATTTACTGGAAGTAAAACCAGGACAGTTATGACCATCATATCTACTTAGCCATCACTTCACAGCCATAACCACAGAAAACTTAGAGCACAGCTATTACTTTAAACAATTTAACTCCATCCAAAAAGTGTGTCAGCTATTACTGAGCACATAAAATGCCCAATACTACCCCAAATATAAATGACAATATTTGAGGAAGTGCATGCACTTGGAGCCCATTGACACTTTCAAGTTTTATGTACAAAAAATCTGCATAGGCATATTTTAAAATTCTATGATATGGAAAGATGCAGCTACTAAGGTATGTGTTATTGAGTCACTGGGCCAAAGGCAAGATTTACTATTAAGAAAGAGTCTATGCATTCACATGTCACATATATAGTATATGCAGAGTCAATGGATCCACCTGCTTCTTGTTTCAAGCAGAATTAAATTAGAAGTAAACTAGGGTAAACTGCTTCTCCCTAGACTATCTATATGGCAAATTTCTGCAACAGAAATATAGCAGAAAAATTACTTATTCAAAATTTACAGTAACACACAGTTTATTTTCCCCAGACTCTCAGGGAAAGAAGAGACCACTCTGGCCTTCTAATGCATCTTGCAATTTAAAATATTGTGCTGTTAAGAATATTGCTCTCTTGACCCAGTTTCAGCCTCTTATTTCCATAGCACTGCATAAAACCCTGTATCAGAGCATCCTTCAAACATATTAAAGCTCCTTGAACTCTGAGAAGAGCTTTATTCAAGTTCGTCCTTGCTGTACACAGAGGCAATCAATGTGACTGAAGACCCTTAAAGTTTTGCCACTATTGGACACTATACAGGCCCTCTCCAACACCTGCCATGAAGTCCCTGTTACTACTTGACAGAATTACATCCATTTATCTGCTGAACTATACTCCCCAAATCATCCACCTCCTACTTCCAGTTGACTACATACATGGTCTCCTTGAACTCTAACATTGTTTTGCCTCTACAGGAACCTGGTGATTTGCATTCACTTTCCTTATTAATGTTTTCCTATATCTTAGTACAGTGCACTAGGCATGGGAGAAACTTTTGGGTTTCTTTTCTTCCCCTTTGAAGGATAAAGGTGCTCTTTCTCCTGGAAATGAATTCTCTCTTAAAAATCACAGAATCACACCATATGCTGAGTTGGAAGGGATGCATCAGGACCATTGAGTCCAGCTCTTAGCCCTGCACAGGACCACACCAAGAACCACACCATATGACTGAGACTGTTGTCCAAATGCTTCTTGAACTCCGTCAGCCTTTGGGCCATGACCACTCCTCTGAGAAGCCTGTTCCAGCACTCAACTACCCTTTGGGTGATGAACCTTTTCCTAATATCCAACCTAAAATTCCCCTGACACAACTTCAGGCCATTCCCTCAGATCCTGCCACTGGTCACCTTAGAAGAGATCAGTGGCTGCCCCTACTCTTCTTCTCACCAGAAAGTTGTAACTGCAATGAGGTCTCATCCCAGTCTCCTCTTCTCCAGGCTGAAAAGACCAAGTGCCCTCAGCTGCTCCTCACACACTTCTCCTCCAGGCCCCTCACCATCTTTGTTGCCCTTCTTTGGACACTCTAATGGCTCAATATCTTTCTTATATTGTGGTGTCCAAAACTGACACAATGTTCCAGGTGAGGCCGCCCCAGTGCAGAGCAGAGAAGGGCAATCCCCTCCCTTGCTTGGCTGGCGATGCTGTTCCTGATGCCCCTCAGGATGAGATTGGCCCTCCTGGCTGCCAGGGTACTGCTGACTCATATTCAGCTTGCCATTGACCAGGACTCCCAGGTCCCATTTCATAGCACTGCTTTCCAGCATCTCATTCCCCAGTCCTGCCCATCTCAGGTGCAGAATCCGGCATTTGCCTTCATTAAACTTCATACACGTGGTGATGGCCCAGCCTTCTAAGTTTTCCAGATCTCTTTGCAGGATGCCTCTGCCTTCTAGGGAGTCAACAGCAACTTCTCCCAGTTTTGTGCTGTTGGTGATGCCGTGAGGGAACCCAAAAACAGGACTCCGAGCTAAGTTAATGTGGGATGAGATAAAAAGGTATATTCTTTAATGTCCAGGCTTAGGGCTTTTAGGAATACATAGTGACATCTCTGTGCTCTCCCCTGAACACCGGTTTCTATGGTCTTTATAATATCGTCCACCCAATCATTACACATTTCTCAGTCCAGCCCCAGTCCCACTCCTGTGCCATCCCCCTTGGAATTGAGGCTGGGGTCGTGGGACCCTCTGTTCTTTATTTTCCTTTTCCTTGGGCTTTAGAGTTTTCCAGTGTTCTTAGACTCAGAGTTGTTGGCTTATGTTTGGTCTTGTTCTGCAGGCCCTTCTGATAGTCTTCAGCTTTTCTGCCTTGAAGACAGCCTAAACAGCTAAAAGAATTTGAACTACTGATCTGTGGTAGGGGTTAGGATATATAAACAATGAACTTAGGCTGCTAGAATACTAGCATAGTAAAAATCTACCTTGTTACAGCTACAAATATTTTTAAAATCTATAAAAATGAAAAGTCAGAAACCTCTTCAGCATCATTGGCAAACTTACTTAGTGTACCTTCAAGTCTTGGATCCAAGTCAAACATGTTGAAGAGCACAGGGCCCAAGATGGACCTCTGTGGAACCCCAGTAGTGACAGGTCTCCAGTCTGATATCATCCCACTCACTATGACCCTCTGTGCTTGATCAGTGAGCCAAATGCTCACTCACCACTTGATGTGTTTATCCAGCTGTGGGCTGGACATTTTGTCCAGAAGGATCCTGTAAGAGACAGTATAGAAAGCTTTACTGAAACCCAAAAGTATTATATTAACTGCCTTCCCTTGATCAGGTAGGTGGGTTACCTTGTCATAAAAGAAAATCAGTTTTGATAAACAGGACATTCCTTCATGTTCTGCTAGTCATCTTTGTCTCATCTGAGGCTTCCTCAAGGAATGTCTCTGTATTGAAAAAAGAAACGAACAACAACTGTACGTAACAAGTTTCATGTCCAGGTTGTTATTCTCCTCACATATCAAACTCTGGGCCATGATCAGAATCATCTGAAATGACGAGACATGCTTCCATGGTACCAGGGTTTTATTTGTACCACAAGTTTGCACCAAAGCTAAGAAAACAGAGGTCATAGGGCTGAAGAATGTTTTTATGACAATCAGGTTCAGTCTTCTGCCGTTGTCACATTTGAAAAATATTTTAGGTTTCCTGCCTCTGCCTGGAAGTCTCAGCCAGAACTGTGCTACCCCCTTAGTCTACTTAGCTAAAATTCCCAATATTACATTTATAACTAGGATGAAGATATATATGATGTCAAGTCTGTTTTGGAATGGCTGAGAAAACTGAGGCATTTATTATGTAGATCAGAATATATATTAAACAATTACAGCATGTTCAGTTCATTAGTCAAAAAGGTTTGCTTATTTGAAACTGCTAATGCCATTTTTTGAAAGAAAATAGCTCAGACATCCAAGATAAATGTATCTTCATTGAAAAGTTGCCAAACATGCTTTAAGATCTTAGAGTGCTAAGTTGTAAGCCTTGAAGTGGTCTAAGTAGTTTCAGTTGTATATAGATGATAAGGTGGCTACTTTTCTAAGAAAAAATAACATGTGGAGAGTATGCTGGCTTAATGAAACTAAAAAACTAAATGAAACAAAACAGAAAAGAGAGACTGTGGTCTGGGAGGACTGTGCATCACTGTGCTGGTTTAAAGGTAAACCAGCAGGAGAAATGAACCCAACAGGAAAGAGATTATATGTCAGAGTTGCAATTTAATACAAATATTACAATAAATGCAATGATACAAAGAGAAATTGGTTTTAACCCACAAAACCCAGAAGCACAACCCAGCACCCCAGGGCACAAACAGAATAGTGTTTGTTAGCCCCTGTGCTGAGCCCCACATGGTTCCCCTTAGTAACCTGTTGGTGCAGATGACGGTTGCAGTTTGGTCAAGAGTGGTGGGTGCAGTCCTGTCGAGGTTCTGGTCCTCCTCTGGATCCAACGAGTGGTACTACAAGACCCCAAACTCCAAGACTCCCCTTAGGTTCAGGTGGGAGCACCCAGTACCTCCCCCAGGGTGGGGAATTCCGCAATGGGTGATTTGACTCTGTGTCATGAGGTATTTTTGGAGTTGTTGATGCCTCCTCAGGCTGGGTGTGGAGGTGCTAACGACTTTCTGGAGGGGAGTTATCACAGCTCTTATCTCACAGGCTTCTTTCATACCCAGCCTACAGCCTGAGGGGTCAGGTGTGCCCTGAGCAGCTGCTGCAAATGGTCCATTGTTAACAGTTCATGAGAAATGACAATAGAGGCTTTAGAATACACAGCTTTGGTCATACCCACCCAGTGGTCCTGGTTGCTGAACTGGGACAGCCATACTGTTCTGTCAACATTCAGAGAAAGCACAATTAAAAGAATTCCAGGAAAAAAGCATTCAGCTACAAAATAATTTCTGTGAAGCAAATGTAAAAGAGTTAAGCATTTCAGAGCATATACTGTAAAAAAAGAAATTACTAAGCTCAAGCATTTCCATCTAGACTGGAAATCATACAAGTCGAAAGAACTCTTGTTTTTCTTGACAATGACTATGACTGTGGCACAAAAATAATCTTGATGATGATGGCAGCCCTATGCATAAGCAGAGTAAAATGGTAAAAGTGTCAGCAAATTTCGCATATTCAAATTGACTTGTAAAACAATATAAATGGTATAGAAGCAAATGTAGTAGCAATATGGTTTCCAGATCTGCTAATGTCAGGACCATACCAATGCAGAGCAGAGTGTGGCCACAGGCGTTTTCAGGACATACTTATGGGAAAATAGCAAAAAAACCCTACAGTTCTGCCAAGGGGTATGGTCAATTAAATAATTAGAAGAAAAACTTACAGGGAAAGTGGATCTGACATTTACTTGTGATTGTTTCCCTTTTGTTGCCTGACTCAAGACTTCCTCGAAACTCAAGCCACTGAAGCAGTGAGTAGCTTCCATGGGTAAAGTGAGAATGGCACAGCTCTGCTGCCGGTTAAAGACCACTGAGAGGACCACGGGCAGTAAATGCATCTTCAGTACGCATCTATGCCTTTTCAGGGACCACCCAAAAAACAGACAGATTTTACGACTGACACAAAGAAGTCACTTTTCTGACACTTTATCATGCTTCTATCTACTCTAAATTATGAATTCCTCAACACTACTGAGATAATACGTTAGAACATGCAGATATCCAGCAGCTACACCTTGGTGATGTTACTCCCACATGTCACTACAAGCACAGAAAATTAACAGAAAAGACTATGAAACAACTTCTTTAAATGAAAAGATTGCTTCTGAATTGCTACCTGACTCTTCAAGGAATCAAAATTGCCCTAGGTACAGCTATGAATTTATCATAAACCACCATTTCAATAGCAAAAATAAGTTCTCACACACAAGTGAGTTACATGTAAAACTCCTGAGTTACCGATATGGTGGAGATTTTTTTTTCTGTTACACTTTTTTTGCTTTTATTACCAGGGCAACTATGTATGCACAGATGAACTGTGATTGTTTAACTTCATGGCAAAGCCACGAACAACTACTCATTTTCTGACAGTGAAAAAGTTCTCATGGGCCTCGTGGCTCATGATCTGTGCTTTTGATCCTTGGCCAAGGCACAGCTATTGCACTTGCAGAATGGTGCACTCCTTGATCAGCTCAGCAAAGAAGCCTCTCTGTCAATGGCACATCACCAGCAGGGCTGCTTGTTGCAGAAGTAAAAGGTGCCCCTGTCAGAAACTTACAACTGGGAAGGCAGAAGAAATGGAAGGCACTAGGGATGGAAAGAAGAGGCAATAAATTCCCAAACAGATAAAACTACAGAATGCCTTTGAGTGGGTCATTGAAGCCTGTCCAAAATAAGTTTTGGAGATAAGAAGTTATAAGTTTTCAAGACATTTTGGTGAGCCACTTCCTGTTTCACTATGACAAGAAGACGGAGTTGTCTTGCAGGGAAGATATAAATAACTATATCCATGAATTCACATAAGGCAAGAGGTTAAAACTCCATCTGTCACTGGATATAAGTCTTTTACTCTGCTCGCTACACTCAGGTGAACATTTAAGAATCCCCTAAATATCATTAACTGTGTTAGACAATGTTTTCTCTGGGTTACAGTCTATGGGCCACTTGAGAAGGTTTGTGGGACAAGACTACCCAAGCAACTGAGGATTGATATCAAGACTCCATGTGCACCTCTACTACAGATACTATTGCCATGTACTCCTAACATACACTAATGCTAATTATACCATAGTAATCAGGAAATTGTGACTTGCTTTTGAAAAAGGAGCTGTTTTAAAAAATACTCTCTTAAGATTCCACTGAGGGGACTAGGCAGGAAAGGAACAGAATTCATTAATTTGAAATTCTTTATTAGAAAAGGTTATAGGCAGATAAAGCACAGAGGTGATTTTAAGGTACCTCTACCTTTTACTCTCCAAATCAAGAAGTGCCAAGTCATCATCTGAATCTACTCCCTTGGCTTTGCAGCCAGCTTTGAGAAAAATGTGAAGGGAGTATTTTTTCAAGGGCAGAGTGAGAGGGTGTACTAAAAAAGTACAGAAAGTGAGGATTAATCGTCATTCAGGAAAATCATGGTTCTCCTTCCAGATAGGAAGAGACTGTATTCAGGATTTAATTTTGTTACACACCATACTCCACTGGGATCCAAAACTGAAATAATCAGGGCTAGTTGTTTTTTATTTGCTGTCTATAGGAAAAAAACAGACAATATTTGCCCAGACCCAGAAGCACCAGACAAGAGAAAGATATGGTACTATGTCTTAACGAAAATCACAGTTAGAAAATGTTAATTAAAGGAATTTGTAACACATATTTTACACCTTTATAAGGCTTTAGCAACACTTTAATACGGAAAATTTGTCCCCTTCTCCATCATCTTTGATTTTAGATGTAACTTTAAAGGGCAGCTCCTTCAGAAAAAATATTTATTTTGTTTTCCTGCCATCTTGTGGCTTCACCGCAAAATGCATATTAAATAATTAAAAAAAATATAATTGCTGATTTGTCAAGAGAATGCTTTTTGGGTAGTATTTGGCCCATGCTCTGCTCCAGACCATTACTCCTCTTCCATAAACAACACTGCAGTTTGAAACAGCATGGGTATCCAGTCCAAGAACTTCCTGCAACAACTTAATCCAATGGAAAGAAATTTTGCTGACTACCCAGGTCTCATCACAGGGCTGATGGGCCATTCTGTCATCCGGACACTGTTCCCTTGACCCAGACCTGCCTAAGGCAGTGACTTCTTACTACATTCCTGTTTCTTACTTAAATACAATAGTTTGAAACTGGTTATGTGAGAAGTGAGTTGAATTCTAGCCTGGCTCACTTATTAGCAGAGAAAAATGCTAGTAGTGCTAAACCAGTGAAACATGTAAGACTATTAGCTACACTCTTCATCAACTGGGAGGTTGCATCTGTTAATATGTATGAATGCTAAGAACCCAGACGTAGCCTTTTGGGTTTATTTGGCATATACAGGGAATTGTCAAAGCAGCTGATTGAATACAGCTCATATTCAGCAAACAGACATGAAATCCTAATGCCATTTCTGCAGTTTTACGTGGACCAACGAGTATGTACGTATGGCCAAACTTCGCGAATGAAAATTTGGGAAGGGTTGTCCCCACGTGGGTGTGCCCTTCCAGCCTGCGCAGTGGATTTTAGGTGAGGCTCAGCGTGCGCAGAACTGGCCCCACTGTTTAAGTCCTGAGGTCCATCTGCCACGGCTGAGCGAGCTTGGACAGTGCCAGTGAAGTCCTCGGGACTAGAACCTACAGCACCCAGCATTTCCCAGGAGATCTCCCATGCAAGTACTAATCCGGGGCTGACCCTGCTTAGCTTCCGAGATCTGACGGGATCGGATGTCAGGGAGGCATTTAACTGCATAGGACCAACGAGTAGAAAATAAATAAAGACTTGCTTTCCACCATCCTCTGATGAAAAGGTATCACATTGTACACTTCCTAAATCCAGTCAAAGAGTTTAAACAACTGGTTGAAGATCAGACATGAAGAATATTGGAGGTTTTCTGCAAGGTTTGTTTTGAGTTGTTGTTTTGGCTTTTTATTCACTGTGACTCATTTTTTTAAACAAAATTGGAATAACCTGCAGCTAGAATAGCTTCGCTGGCTGAACTGCCCAACACAAAACAAAGTTATTTGTTTTCTTCATGCCTAGGACATATTTCTGTGAAAAATCCCACATTTTGCCCACGCTGGATTTGAAAGAGTCGCCTAACACAGATGTATACTCAATTACATTTAGCTGCTCATGTGACAGTTTGTTGGGTGAACAACATTTGTGTATTTTTTCAGTAAGAAATAGGCTCTCAGGATTTCATTGGCTGATCTTCCAAGAAACTCAGACTTCTCCAGCAGTTTTTCTGCCAGCTGAAATGCTATGCTAGTCTGACTGAAAACATCAAGAGTGGTTAAGGGCAAAACACTCCTGCTGGTCTATTATTTACTGAGAAATTTTCTGGGCCATGTAATTTCAGATGAGTCAGTAGAAAGTTTCAAAACAAAATAGTTTTAGTTAAATGTCAGGCCTGCTGTGCCACTTGCAGAATGCTCTGTCCAGGATATTTCAAGACCATGGTTTTCCAGAGCAGCTTTTTCTGGAAGTTCAAATTTCAAGTGTTCTACTTACAGCTGAGTTGCAAACCTCAATACTTCTATTTTATTTTCCTGACAGAGAACACAAATTGGGTAGTTAAAGAGGTGGGGGGAAAAAAATCTTAGAGGTCAACTGTAGAAGAAAAGTAACTGCAGAATTTCTCACAAGATCTTCATAAAGAGGTTGCTGAAGTATCAGCTGGATGACCACATAGTGAGGGGGTTGGTGGTCAGTGGCACAAAGTCTGGTTGGAGAAGTGTCCCCGGAGGTCAATATTTGGTCTAAACCTGTGTCACAGCTTCATGAATGGTCTGGATGATGGGACAGGTGCACTGCCCAAACTGGGAGGAAGGGCTGATATACCAGAGGGTTGTGCTGCCATCCAGAGGGACCTGGACAGGCTGGAGTAAAAAAATGCTTATATTTCTTTAAAAGCATTATCAAAAATGATGGTCACGTTTTCCTTCTTGAAAAGTTCTCTAACATCTCTTACCAACCCATCAGTCAAAGGGATGCAGATGCCCAAAAGAATAAAGGATGCCAGAGGCCATTATCTCCAGACTTCTGCATCAGACTTCAGCTCTGATGTCTCTAATTCCACAAGCCTTAGTCAATGTTTGTAGGAAGCAGAAAGCTCATAATGAAGTGGGAAATCAGGACAAAAAGAATCCTGCCTTTTCAACTTGTCTGTGCTATTGATTAGTTGATAAAAAGCAGGTAGAAAACAGGAAGCCTAGTAACAGTGATCTTGGATTGCCTTTCATTTCCAAAATTCAGATTTTGCTCTGAAGAGCTGTAATAATTTAATTCTAAACAGAGATGCTGCATCTTCTTACATTCAAGCCAGCTGAAATAGCAAGGAGCAGTCTTGGAAGGACAAAATATGACTTAAAGTGCCTATTGAACAGAACAGGCTTTCTCAATAACTTTTTTTTGAGCTCTCTGTGTGAGAATAAGTTCAAATTACACTTAATTTTGAGAATATCAAATACATTGTAAAGGGCAGCCTGCTGAGTTCAGATTCCTGAGATACCAGGTGGGAAGGGACTTCAAAGACAGTGTTTTTATCTGGAAAGTGTACTAAATACATTTAAATTTAAGAAAGAAAAATTGGTCAGAATAACTTTAATGAGGCAATTGTGTGCCATTTGTTCTTCTTCCAGCAGCTGGAGTCAAGATTTCATCCAGTAAAATGCTTGGGCATGGTTTGGGATTGGAACCAGGCTGCTGAGGGTCACACAGGAGTGAGCATATATTAGTGGTTCCATATCCCTTGCTACAAAGGCAGAACTTGGTCCAATGTGTTTGGCAACCTGCACATGTTTTATTAACTTTTGAGACACTAGGGTTAAATGTCTATTGGTTCTTGTGTTTGAAAACCCCCACAAAGTGCACTCATTACTATTTGTTACGCATTTTACAGAGGAGCATCTTCAATGACCAAATCCTAGGAATGGATTAACTAAAATTAAGTGCTAGTCTCACACTTCTTCAAACAACAGTATTTCTAGCACAAAATGTCAGGCACTCTAAGACAATCATTCATCTTCAGGGAGGTGAATGCAGATGTTACTTTCCAGTTGGGTGACAGAGGTATTTTGGGGTTTCTACAGTATTTGTGGGTCCCACCTATCACGATAATCAAAATTCCCCAGTGCGAGGTGTTGAGTAATAAGAAGAAGAGATGTTCCTCTCCAGCAATATTGCATATCTAAGGCATGATACAGTGGAAGCTGGGAGTGGTTCAGGACTTACTGCTGTAGAGAAGTGCCACAAAGATTACCAGGAAGGAGCAGCAAAAGCTCAGCTATGGCATTGCTGCCAACATTTAACATTCAGCTCCTCACAGCACTTTTCTCAAGGACAAATTCGAACTGGTAGAACTGTAGGTATTGCTGTAACTAGTGAAGGAACACAACACAGGAAACATGTACAGCACCACTTGAACATCAGTTATCTCACATGCTTCAGTGACTCTTTGCTCTGCACAGCTGGAAAGCCCAGAATATATGGAAGAACCTCTTTTCCTGTGAGCAGGAACCAATTCAGAAGCCCCAAAGGCACCCAATTAGCTCAAATCATAAAATAAATATTGAATATGAGAATAAAGAGTATCCACGGGTTTTACAGAAGGCTTAAAGACCTCTTAAACTTAAGAAACTTGCTGTATGAGCTGCCAGAGCACTTCCAAGAGACCAGCCAAACTTCTATTAAAATACATCCACCTCACAGAAACATGAAACATTTCTACAAATCACATTTCATTAAAAAATAACAAAATAAAAAAATCAGCATTTTCCTATACAAACTTGTCATTCTCTCCTAATAAAAACAAACAAGCCAAAACAACAACAAAAAGAATTCCTTTTAAAATTTCAACCAACTTACATTGGTTTAGCTATCAGTCTGTGGGGAAGAAAGGCAAGAAAACACTGGTCTTTAAGGAGAGCAACAGGCAAAGGAAGAACAGAGAAAGCAGCCAGGGACTGGTCAAATGTACACTTTTTCACTCAGAGAAAGATTACAGACAGGAGTCTGAAGGAAGATGGTGAAATATGTTCCTGTAATATCACTATGCTTTCAGCTCAAAACTCCTGTTTTGATTTTACATTGTAAAATTTCAAGGACTGCACGTAAGACATCCTCTTTTTTTTTGTTTAGTATGACCTTAAAAGCATGATCTTTGTTTAGTGACCCGTTATCGTTTAAGGAAAAATGATTAAGAGTTCTAAATTGCAAAGCGATCTAGGGACAGTTCAGAAGGCCTATTGTAAAGTCCTGTATTGAGAACACAACTATTCAAAACACCCATTTTGGTAGCCAGTATTGGCCAAAATGAACAATGTATTGCCACACAAAGAAGGTCTGTTGTCCCCCCAACTCTAATCACCCACTTCTTGGCCCATTTATCTTTCTGCCCTTACAAGAATTTTGTCTTTTACAGTCACCTGGGTGTGCTGACCTGGGGAAGCCTTCACTGGTCCTGCCTACCACATCAGCACTTGCAGGACATGCTTCAGCTGAACAGCCACAGGAGTCTTGAAAGCTGCAGCCCTATGTAAAATTTTATATGTCCACTGCCAAGAAGCCTGTACTGTTGTCCCAAAACAGGTTCTTGCACCCAGTGTGCAAGAGGCTGACCATGCACAGTGTGGAGGTGTTTGATTGTATTGGTTCTTCAGCACAAAAAGGGGCACTGGGTGACAAATCCACAAAGTCAGCACCAGCCTGAAAACTTTTCCCTATTCATACATTTTAGCAAGGAAAGGCATTGATGTACACTGGGTACAAGTTACCTAGTAGTCTTACTAATTAATACTCTATCTTCTAGTGGTTAATGGTTCTCTCCCTTCTCCGGCTAATTAGTCTGCATGCTCAGTTTTTCCCTTCCTTGGAGTCTGTGTGTTTCTGGAGTTAGTGGCCAGAGCTGGTCACGATCTGCTCCTGCTGGAATTACCTCCTGGCCAGCTGGGTCTGGGTTCAGCACCACTGCTGAGTGGCCTCTATTAGTTTCTTCTATATTGTGGTCATTCTGCCAGATGTCTTTGTGGCCCTTAATTTCTGCATTCTTTGTGTCTGCTATCAATTGTACATTTTTCTTCCCAAGCCTTGTTAACCTCCCTCTAGTCAGATGTCATTGAAATATGTCAAGCACATTAACAAAGCAATTCTACCAACAAGTAATTTGTTTTTCTAACACCTGGACATCACTTGGCGCTTGTTGGCTCCTGTTTCAGGGATTAATTATCTTTTCTTGTCATTAAGCTTGAAAGTATGCAAAGATAAAATATTAAAGAACATCCTTCCTGAAGCAAATTTTACATAGTACACATTTTGCAACAGTACATCCTTCTTCCAGGCTTTGTTAACCTCCCTCTACATCTTGACATGGAAGCACATCGAACCCTAAACCTTAAGTTGCAATGAGAATGGTGTTGATAACACACCGATGTTTTGGGGTTTTGCTAAGTTGTCTTTATCCCAAACTGATGGATTTTTTCCTGTCTCATGCTCTGCCAGGGAGAGGTTCACAAAAGCTGGGAGGAAGCATACCTGGGACAGGTGACTCAACCTGACCAAAAGGATATTCCACAACACAGAACATTATGCACAGTACACAAACAGGGTGGAGTCATCCAGAAAGGGCCAATCTGGGTTTGGGAAGCGGGGCCTGGCTTTCATCAGTGGGTGGTGAACAATTGTATTGTGCATCACTTGTTTTGTTTTTTCCCCTTGTAATTATTATTATAATTTACCATAATTGCTGTATTTTTTATTTCCGATTATAAAAACCGTTCTTAACCTACAAGTCCCACTTTGATTCTCCTCCCTGTTCCACTGGGATTTGGTTGGGGGATGCAGGAGTGGGAGATGAGGTTTGAGCCAGCGTCTGCGTGGTGCTTAATTTCCAGCTGGGTTTAAAGCCGCTACACAAGGCAATCCTACTGTCAAAAAATTTATCTTTGGGACACCCGGGGATATCAGTACGAAGTGGCAGCGACACGCACACGTGCCAGGCGCCGTAACGCGCTACCACCTCAGACGACGGGGCGTAGCGTTGCCGTGACAGCAGCGTGTCTTCCCACGCCCCACGCCAAGGTCAGGCGTGGCCCCGCCTCACCATCACCCCACTCGCTCCATCCCCAATCAGGGACAGCCCCCGCTTCCCGGCCCGTGACGACACAGCCGCGACATGTCGGTAGGTCCTCGTGATGCGCGCCTGGGGGAGGGACCCTTTGGGGCGCGCCCGGCGGACCGCGCCGCCATTGGCCGCACAGGGAGAGCAGCCGCGCTCTGATTGGCTGTCGGCGTCGCGCGGGGTGGACACGGGCGGCGGGAGCGCGTCTGTCCCGCCTTCCCTTGGATGCTCCGGGAAGTGCCGGGAGGTGCGGGAAGTGCCCGGCGAGCCGGGACCGGCCGCTGGATCTCGGCCTGAGCCCCGGGCAAGCGGGGACATGCACACGAGTGCCCGCGGCGGTGGTTTGTGCGTCCGCTGCCGGCAGCGCGGGGGTGCGGAGCGTGCGTGCTGCTGTCGGCATCCCTGACCCGCCGCCGTGTTCCCGGCGTGTGTCTGTGTGATTGGGCATCTCCGCGAGGGAGGGAAGCGGATGGATCCCCTGCCGAACCCGGCGGCCCTGTCTGCGAGGCTGCGGAACACGCTGGTGCGGTACCACGGCATCGCCGACGGCGAGTGGAGGGTAGCCAAGAAAACCGTGAGTGCTGCTGTCTCTGTGCGGCTGTCCCGGTCCTTGCTCCTGGGGAAGCTGGGGGTCACTGCTGCGGAAAGAGCCCGTTTTGTGTGAAACACTTGGCCAGGTGCTGCAGGACTTTTGATGTGACAGCGCTGTGAAATCGCCCCTCTAGGGCAGAGCATCTTTAGGTGGCTGAGTGTGTTTTTCCTGGTTGCAGATGTACTCTCGTTTTCAGAGAAGTGTCTCACGGAGGTATCCTACCTGGGTAGGCTTTTGGGCTTGACTTAAAGCGAAATATGAAATAATTAACACTAGCAGTGTTGCAAGAGGCTCACGTGTTCTTCCAACAAGGCAGGTAGGATCTGCTGGCCTTTAGAATCTCTTTCTCAATAGTGCTTGAACTCATCCATCAGGCGTCAGTTTCCAAATGTCTTCCTCTTAAGAAGTGACATAATTCTCAATTCTTTCCCTTATACTGCTTCACATTGCTGTTACCTTCAGAGCCCCTATGTTACCCTAAGTTTCCTTCCACAAAAGGGAATACAGGCCCTGCTTTCTCTGGTTTGCTATACCCTTCTTTTGATCTGCCTGGGTTTTTTGTGTCCTGCTTCAGCAAGCTAAATACACTTTGCTGGTGCGTTAGTTCTAGGCTGGGTGAACCTTTTTGTCCTGTCCTGCATAGAACGTAGAAATGTATTTGGGTGTTGCAGTGTAGCAATGTGGTAGGACTAGTGTGGCAGATTTCTATCTTTGCCCTTTAGTTACAGTGGTTTGAGTGGGACTTCCATTTATGTTTTTAGCTTCATGAGCAGATATTGATAAGAGAGAGTCAGGTGTTCCAAAAGTAACTTGATTATTTGCAAAATTAACAAATTCACTGTCTTTAAAGGTAGAAACAACATCCAAGCATTTCATCTTCCCATACACCTGTACATCTTCTGCTGTCCTAAGTATTGTCTCCTGTATTCCTGTGTTAACTCTTAAGTACTGTTGTATTCCTTTAGGAAGTTACCTGCATCTCAGATTTTTACCTCTGTAAAATTTCTAGTTGGACTTCCTTTTTGCCTCCCTTGCTCTGTCTCTTCCTCCCTCTCATTCTCTTTTCCTTCCTCCCTCCCTTCTTTCCATTTTGGGTATTGTGCCTGTAAAAGACATTCAGAGCTTTACCTATCACCGAGGAGATCTGTTTTGCTTCAAAATGCCTTAAAGAGTTCCTTTGTGCTTATATAATCATGATTCCAAATAAAGTGGTGCCATATGGTACTTTCTTTAACACCAAAATACAGAGATATTGTACAGAACTTTCATGTCTTAGTTGCATAAAAATCAGAAGATACTTGTTTATTTTCTCTATGTAATCTTATAATAAATAGACTACTGTTTGCAAGACACTTTTAGTGGGAGGGAAGGGTAGCTTACGCTTTTTAGTCTACCACTGTCAGCACCTCGTGCACACATCTGTCAGGTCATGTGTTAGAGGAGTGCAACCAGAAGTTGTGTGGTCCTCCTGTCTGAGTAGCATCCAGGTAATGGCTTTCCAGTTGTCTTTTCCCTGAAAGGTTTTGCCTGGTAATGTGGTTCCATTATTCTGTATGTTTTCATACCAAACTGGCTTGGCCTACCAACCCTATTTCTGTGCAGACTTCTAGCATTTGATACTGAGAAAGGCAGTTGTCTGATTTTTTTGACAGAGTTGAATATAGCAAGTAAGAGATACCTGACACATATCCTGCGTGCCCAGATCAATGAACACTTTGGGGTGAACCACAGTTAATGCTAAAGTTAGTTGCTTTTCATCGAGGAAAATTGAAGCATTTTTTTGAACATCTTATAATTGTATATGTGACAGTTAACGTAGTATTTTGTATTTTCTTTCAGAAAGATGCAACTGTGTGGCGTAAACCATCAGAGGAATTCAGTGGATACCTGTAAGTTTGCCTGTAGAGCAGATGATTTTTTAAGGTTCCACAGATGCGTTTTGTAGAATTTAAAAATTAAAGTTGTGAATTCTGCAGCCCTCAGCTACACAGATTCTCCAGAGGAGAAGCTAAATGGATTGTCTGTTGTGCTTGTGTTATTTCTTTGTAGTGTTATATTTTGATGCTTTAGTGTTGCATGATCTGTAGACTACAAACAGTGAAGTCTGTGGAACTGATCACAGAACTCCCATCGGTTGAAGTGATGGCCTACATCACACAGAATAAAGTCTATGTTTAGTAGGTCCGAAGTGTTAGTGCTTGGACTATGTGACTGTGGGGCTACAATAGAGGAAACTGTCAAGTGTGTAGTTGTAGGAAAGCTGTGTGACACGAAGGCCCTTCCTATGTGAGTTTCTGTCTCTGGATTCTCTTGGTATCTATAGGTTTAGGTACAGAAATAGTTACTGGAAAACACTACTCTGAACAAAACAAAAAGTTGTGTGAAAAGGTAGTGTTTGAAAGGATCTCAGATACTGATACACCCCATGGAATTTAAGTCCTGTTGAATCTGAAGGAGTTGATGACCCCAGACACCAAGAGTGTGCCACATGCCAACTGGCATCAATAGGTTGTGTACCTGAATGACTGCCAGGAGTGCAGTGACTGCCACGTGCAGCTGAAAACCCCAGGGTTGTTTGTACACCTGTAGAAATTAAGGACTCTTTGAAGAACTTTGCAGACACCTGCCTGGAAGCCACTGACATGTTCTTGTGGTCCTCCAGTTCCAAGTGTATGGCTGAGATTGCCTCCATGCAGGTAATTATGAGTGAATATGGGTGAACTGTGCAAGTGAATCTTTTGTTTGACTGGCTATCAGCTGGCAATAAAGAACATCTTAGTGACTACAAAGTATTTTGAAAGTAATAGTCCTGATGGATTCTTCACCTTTAGGAACTGGAATCTCTGGAAAGACCTGACAACAAGTGGATGTTCTGTAATGTCTTTTATCAAATTATTTTATTTGGTACTCTTATATGGAACTAAAGATAATGTAATTTCTCATTAGCTTGCTTCTACTACTGTTATTTCTGCTTTATGAAAAATATGTTTCCCATTCTATTCCTGGTCTTTCTTTTAGCTTTACTTGTCCCTGGTGAACTCCCTTGCTAGCCCAGTAAGAGGAGCAAAATGAAAAGTTAATAGAGAAATAAACAGGTTAATTTTTATTCAGGAAAGGAGTTTGCCATTTAAAAAGTATTTGCAGAGGAAAAGACAAGGTTTCTCAGAATAACATTTATTGCAGAGAAGAATAAATGCACCCGTAGGTCTTCTGTAATGTTTTTCTGCTGCAACTGTCCACTGACTGTACCTCCAGGTACCAATGTGTTAATGTAATTGTACTGTTGCAAATTAAGAGAATATAAAGAATTTCTCACTTTTAAATGTAAACATATATTTCTCTAGCTACAAAGCTCAAGGAGTGGTGGAAGATGTTGCTAACAGAATAGTGGATCATATTCGCCCTGGACCTTACAGGCTAGACTGGGACAGCTTAATGACTTCAATGGACATCTTGGAAACATTTGAAGAGGTGAAGACATGTTTAGATTCTCATGGGAAATGTGTATAGATGAATACATGAATTTAACAGTACAGCAGAGCATTACTTCTGATAAATCCTAACATTTTTCATTCTGCACATGGGGCGTTGTGCATACATGCAGTGATGAGGCTTTCTGGCAGCACAGTCCTAACCTGAAGCTTGACATTCATCTCTCTAGCAATGCTAAAAAAGAAAGGAGTCAGTCACTACTGTCTTGGACCTGAGAGCACTGGTAGCCTCTGATAAAATTCATGTATAGAGAATTGCTGTATGCCAAAGCCTTTTCTTGCAGCTTGCTTTTTTCTGTTCCACAACAAACAATAATAATAATAATCTCCCCATACGGAAGCTGCAGCCTCTTCTGCTTCCTGAAGGTCTGACTTGCGTGGCATGGCTTTGTACTGAGACACAAAATAATTCAGAGGGAGGGTCAGGACTAAATAAAGAAGGGTAGGTTTGAAGTTGATGGCCAAAGAATTGGTAGCCTTACTTTTGTTCTGGCAGATATTCAGTATGACTTCAAACCTCCTAATCAGTCTGTCTGGCTTGAGCATGGGTTGTGTTTTGCTCTGTCTCTTAAGGAAGATTTATATGACAAAGTATTTTTGCTACTTAGTCCCTAAAATGTATACAAATTCTGTTGTCTTACAAGAAAGACTGTTTTGAAAAATTGTTCACATTGTTTTGTTTTTACCTTGGTGAATTAAAAGTATTGACCAGAGCATCTTAGTACCAAGGGAGTCCTCTTTCAATTTGTTCATGATCCTTTCAGACTTCCTAAGTAATAGTCACATAAGAGCCACATGGCTTTCAGTTCCCAGGCATGACACAGTTCTCTAGTTTTAGGTCTTTAAACCCTTATGGTGCCAGATATTCTCTGCTCTCACAGCTCTCAGCTGCAGCCCACAAGTCCTCACAGCTTCCAAAATTCAGACGGAAAATGGCACAGCAATTCAGATCTCACTGAACTTGTTTTCACAACGTAGTTCACAGAGGTTGTGACATTTGTGAAAAATGCTAACTGCCTACAAGCATAAATTTCCCTTTCCTCATTTTACTGAGGTATTTTTGGTTTTTTCACCCTTCTTTTTCTGTCCCTTAACAAGAACTGCTGTGTGATGCGCTATACAACTGCTGGCCAGCTCTGGAACATCATAGCACCAAGGGAGTTTGTTGATTTCTCTTACACCACAAGCTATGAAGATGGACTTTTATCATGTGGTAAGCCACCACTTATCTCTGCTTTATTCTTATTTTGCAACAGCTGCTTGGCTTAAGATTTGACTCAAATTTAATTTAGTAAACATTCCAAAAGTGGTGTAAGATTTTCTCTAACAAGTAAATTCAAGGTGTTTTAAGAAATTCAAATGTATTTTAAGGTTTTACGGATTGAAAAAGGTGTACAAGTTACTGGCTTACCTATGAGCCATTCCTGTGTGCCAGTTTTCACTTATGTCAACTGTGGGACAGGAGTGGGAAAGACAAGTTCAGTCTCCAGTTGAGAGCAATCTGGGAGAAGTAATAACTTGCTTCTAGTTAATGGGAGGAATGTCTTTTTAGTATCTGAATTTTTGCTAATCATTCTCTCCTGCCTGTTGTGGAGATTGGATGAAGAGCAACTTTCATGCATGAAAGTGCCCAGAAACTCGAAATGTGTCCATCACTTCTACTAACCTCCCCTAAAAGCTTGTATATTTCAAATTTACATGCACCTTTATTTTTCCCGATTTGTCCTAAATTAATTTCAGTGGGTTTTTTGGTTTATTTTCCTTCACAGGTATAAGCCTAGACTATGGAGAGGTGAGGCCCAACTTTGTCCGTGGATTCAATCACCCCTGTGGCTGGTTCTGCGTCCCCCTCAAGGACTGTCCCAACCACAGCCTTTTGACAGGCTACATTCAGACTGAGCTGCGGGGGATGCTGCCACAGTCTGCAGTAGACACTGCCATGTCCAGCACCTTGGCCAATTTCTACTCTGACCTCAAAAAGGCACTCAAAACATAGACTAAACAGTGACTTAAAAGCCAGTGCATTCCTTGCAATCACATTACATTGTTTAGCTTTTCATAGTTACCTCCTGAGTGGAGGTAACAGTGTTCCTGAATGATACCCGAGCCTTCATGTTGAGGATCCAAACAACTTTACCAAGTGGTTTTTGATGTTATACTTAGCATACATTCCCAGTGCATGGTGCAAGATTTTTTGCTGTTAAGCACTCTGCAGCTACTCCGCAGATAGAAGACAAGATATGTGTGGGCTTGAAAAATGCAACTTGAACTCAGCTCTGTCCAACAGTATTGGTAGCCAAGTACTCAGGATTTTGCTGGAGCAGGTTACTGTACAGGCAGCATCTCATTGAAAATGTAATTTTGTTATACATATATATATATATTTACTTAATGTTTTTGATATGTATAGTTTACAGTTGCATCTGTACTCTTTTTTTTTACTTTGATTTATCACAGGAATATTATATGGCTAAGTTATTAACTGATGCTATTCATAAGAAAGCTCTTTGCACTTGTTAGCAAAAGTAAGTTCATTATTGGCATTTCTTTGATGTTGTAAGTTATTTACTGTTGTATATAACAGTCTCAGTGCATAGATAAAGAAATGCCCTTACACCTGATCCAAAGCTCATTTGAGTCATCAGGTGTCTTTCCATAGTTTTTTGTGGGCTTTTAATCACACGTGTCAAAATAGCAAACCTCAGTGGATTTTCAGTGATACTCTGCACTTCTGAAGAATTTTTTACTTAAATTTGCATGTAATTGTGTGTGTGTGGTTTTGGGTTTTTTTCTCTGTGTATGTGTGTGTGTTTCTTCCTTAATTGAAAAACCTGTTTTTTCAGTTTTTTTTAAGCAACAGAAAGAGATGGTCATTTTTTTTAGGTTTAGGCAATGCTGTAGCCCAGCACAGACTGACAGCATGCTGATGCTGCTGAGTGTTCTGTGGCATTCATTAACCCAAGACTGTTCTTTGTAATAAATGAAACTAGCAATTGAAGGCCAAAGCTCAAGCTGCAGAGTTGGTCAGATGTCCTGAAGGGCAGAGAGAAGACCTAGTGATTCCAACAGGAACATAGCAGGGGCACTCAAAAAATTACTCTCTTTGCTGCTAGGAACCTGACTTCTCCCTAAAACCTAAGATTAAGCTTTTAATGTTGATATGTGTAATTTGCTCAGGTGAGATTTTAATTATCCCTGTGCTTCACCAGAGCTCACAGAGGCAAGTCTAACTGTGTAGTAGTTAGGGAAAGTACCTTGAAGCCTTGATATTCTGAAGCCAGTTGTGTGCACACAATCCAAGCACTGGTAATGAACCCTTAGAAAAAAAAACCCTTTAGATGAAAATTTTTGCCCAGTATATTACCTTTTTTGACACTGGCCACTATAGCTGAACTCTCAACAGGGAGGACTTTTCTTTCTCATTGCTCAAGCAGAAAGAGGTAGAAAAACCATGATGCTAAATATAGTAAGGGCTTTTCAACCTGCTTCGTGTTTCAACGTATTTAGTACTTTTTAAAACCATTAAAAACAATGCATCAAACAGCCAGTGGTGTCTTCATAGGCAAAAGATGTTAACTCCCTCTTGGGTTTTATGTATTAGACAGTTCCCTTTACACTCCTTGGTTAGTCAAAAGCAGCACAAGACACTTAAAGAAGAATGCTTTACAACACTAGGCACTGCAGGTAAGCTTGAGAAGCCCCTGTTCCAAACACTCATTTTAGGACCTCTAACACTTCAAGAATATCTATCCTTATTTAGTATTCAGTGAAATGGCATTTTAAGCTTTCAGTAAAGGCTGGTGAAGCACAGAGCAGCTGAAGAAAGAACTTGAGTTTAAATGGAAGAAAATTTCTGTGTATTTTGTGTTGATATTTTTAATAAAAATTTCAGTTCAGCTACAGAGTAATACAGAACTAGAAGAAAGATCCATAGAAGTAGAAGAACGATGTGCAATTTCAAAGTCTGTTGCATTTATTTGAAACTAAAATTTAAATTCTTTTTATATAGCTGTAGGTGGAGAGGAGTGCAAGATCTTGAAGCAGAGCTTTTCTTTAACCAGAGTACATCAGAACTAAACCCCATAAAATCAGCTGGTTCCCACTGTGACATTCTTTTCCTCCTAAGTTAGTGGACAATCTAGATGGAGACAAGACAAACAGGAAAGCCGTTGAAGGAAGAAAGTATCGGAACCCATGTTTTGCTTATTTAGAAGAAATCGGAGATAAAGTAAATTACTTAGTATAGATTTCTGTCACTTGAGTGTAAGAGTGCTTCATTTAACCTGGAATATTGTTATCCAGAAGCAACTCCTGAACATGGTGGCCAAGAATAGCAGAGACCTGTTTTTGCTGGGGAAATGGCATGTATATAGATGCATCAAAATTATTTTTATATGGCTGATTTTTTTTAACTTTTTATAGAGATTTTGGCAATATGACACTTTATTCTTTGGCACTTTGACTAGGTGCTCTGTGTGTCTGTGGAAGAGGTGACTAAAGACAATTTTCATGTTTGGCTTCTGTTCCTCCTCTAAAACTTCCAGCATTAAACTTTGCCTGTAGTTGTGCTCCTTTTTTATATATGCAGAAGATAGAGACTGGGCTCAGTTCGATTTGGGGGCAGTCCAAGGTACTCTAGTACAGCTTGCTGGGAGGTGGACCAGTACTTTGGATAAATCACAGGCCCTGATCTGAAATTTGATGAATTTATCTACATGAAACACGGTGAATTTATAAAACAAAAGAAAGAGTGTAATTCCTCCATTAATCATGAGTAACCAGAATGGTTTTGATGGTGTGAGGGGGGGTGATTCAGCCTAGGAGATTCACTGCTGTTAAAGCAACCCTAATTCTAGTTGAACCAGTCAAGGTGTTCCTATGTGCAGGAAGTCAATGTCAGTCTATTTTAACACTGGGTTTAACTTACTGTGCTCAGCATTTGAGCAGTTGTATTTATTTTTTGAATGCAACTGCAGAATAAATTGAAAGACTGGATTTCAAAAGACTTCTTCAATTCTTGTGCAACTAGATGTACCACTCAGTGACTTTTTGGGGAGTTATATCTGGTGGTGTAGTTCATCTTCAGTGGTGATCTCTAATGATATCAATTTGTTTCCTTAATTTCGAAAGCCATAAAGCCTATCTTTACTTAGAAACTTGATTTAGGGCATGGAAGATCCCCAACTCAGACTTTGGCTAAATTGGAATCTCTTGAAAACTGTACAAATAGGATTTTCTGAAAGCTTTAATTCTAAAAGTATATATAGAAATTTTTTTTGTGATGACCCCGTGATTGCTGTGGAAGAACTTTATTATTTTGGCTTAGGAATGCTTAGCTTTTAATACATTTAAGAGATGATTTATTGACCATCAAAATTAAGTTAATCCAAAATATGTGAACACATAGCACCTTGCAGAAGGCATATAGATTGGGTTTTGACATGTATGTATTGACATGTATGTATTGACCTGTATTTAATTAGCACCTACCGAAACAAAGGAAGAAAATCTTTTTACCTTATGTAGAACCTTTCCTTGTTTCTCTTACTAAGTTGGCATAAAGGCAGTAGAGTTCTGTAGCTTTTTATTTCGGTGGAAAGAAATGTAGCTGAGAAAAGGAGCTGTGGCCTCTGAGATACAGCACATTCTTGCAGGGCTTGCATCATGTCATCTTCTGCAAAGTGGGGAAGGATAGGTATAGAGACCACTTTGGACTTTTGAAAAATTATTAAGGTGACTAACTAGAATTAATAAAAAAATAATGATGTTGAAACCCACTTCCTGGTTAAAGATAGTATGACAATGGGAGAGATATTAAATCTATGTTAAATATTAACTGAAGTCCTAGAGCACAGTTTAAACTTTGGAATACATTCTACCTTTTCCAATCCTTGCTGAGCTGTGCTGCTGACTGAGTTTTACTATATAAGGACTGATTATCATGGGGACGGCAGTCCAAAGCAAAAAAAAATCCTTGAGCTCCAGGATGGGTTAAAAATCTCCTCAATACATGCCCTATTCTGCCCTTTGGACTTTCCCCTCCCCTTTTTCATTCTGTTACGGAAGTGTGAAGAATATAAATTCATGAAACTGTGGTAAGAACCTATGCCTTGCCTTAGTTTGGGAAAAGATTCAGCATCATCAATGGAAATGCCAAATCAGACATTAGATTTTGGAAGACTGTTGGCATGGAAAATGTCTTGTGTAGTTTATTGTCGTTTATTTCTTTGAAATTTTTGAAAAATCATCTCCGACAACAGGATGTGAGGGCTCTGCAGTCAAGCAGTTTGCAAGACTAAGGAGTTGCAGGGGCAGGAATAACAAAGCCCCTCCAGTACAACACAGTGGCTAACTGGCCAAACCATCATTCTTGCAAAATGAGCAGGAGGAAACATCACAAAGGGTGCTGAATTATAGATAGCGGGAACAGCAGCATAGAAAACCAAAAAATAATCCTTTCAGCACCTCAGTCTTGCAAAGGTCTCCATCAGGAGTACCACATGCAGCTTTGGGCTACCCCTTTTTTGGCAACACAGTTAAAGAGACTGGTCAACTGCATGCAGAAAATCCATATGCAAGCAAGAGCAGCAGTCAAAGAGCATGTGCATTCTGGGGAAAGCCTTGGTTTGTGCTTCTGAGAGATGAGGATGCTGAATGAGGGACCATTTTTAAAACCTTTGGATTCATAAGAAATGGCTGCAGAAAACATATCACCATCATAACTGCCAACTGTTAACTGCAGTAAAAAGACTCAGAACTTTTTAAAATACTTCCCAGTTAAGAGTAGCAGAACAATTGGATGGAGTGCACAAGGAGGTGGTGGCCTCTTCATCACTGTATGTCTTTAGCAAAATGTGACACAAACTTCTACCTCACATGACCCTCTCTGGGGCACAGTGCCCTAGTTCTGTACTCCACCACTAATAACGGATTCAGTTTGTTACTAAGTTGCTAAGTTTTTGAGGGAAGAGAACAGGGGAAATGCTATGCCAAGCTGGAAATCATCCTAGGCTTTGCAACAGGTAACATCCATGAATTGTGTCTATAATGATGACTATTGTTCCTTACTTTATGCTAAGCATTAGCTGTAAGAAAATAATAGAAGTAAGCATTTCTAGGTTTACTAGTTTATTTAGCATCAGATGAGTCATGCAAGACACTTGTTAAAAATCAACATCCCACTGTCAAAGCATATTCTCATGTCTTATCAGCATTCCCATGCAAGCACATGAGCAGGTACATTGGTCCCACATACAATACACTGAAGTAACAAAACAGTCATTTTCTTTCCTAGTTCAAAGTTCTCTCTGGTTCATTTGCACAGTATCAGAAAAGTTAGTACACAAACAGGCTTAGTCAAAAGTAAAAGTGTACAGTTAAACAAGCAGTCCACAAACTTCTATCTAGTTTGTAACATCACTGCTAGTAGAAGCAAACAGCATTGACAGTACAGGATTTCTTACACATTAAGCAGTAAAAGAAGGACAAAGGTACATAGGACATGGAGCTAACTTAAGAAAGTCTACTATATATATATACAAATATATATAACATTTTTGATTGTTATTAATAAGAGTCCAGCCACCATTGCTCTGAGGTCAAAGAGCTTCTGTAACAGCCTTATAAAATACTTTGTGTTACTACTCAATAGCACCATTTGTCTATCTTGGAAGCATCAGCACATACCCTAACCATGCAGCATATACTATTCTTGAATAAACAGAATCACAAAATTCCCTGCTTATGGTCTGGTCCTCACATAGCCAGGAGTTGCCAGAAGACTCCAAACTAAGGCCAAGCCAGACACAAGCCCTTAATGTATCCCATTTCTTTTGGTTAAAACCAGTTTAAGCTTTTGAGCTCCATACTCTGGATGTGCAGCAGCCAGCCAGCCTCTGCTTGGTACTTCCTGGGCTTGCAAGGGCGTGGTGGTTTAGCTCCTTGGGACCAACAGACTTCTTCCCCCAACAATTCTTCCCCTCTTCCCACTCCTTCACAAGCTGGACCAGCCACCACTGCTGTTTTGCAAGACCATTCTACTAGTGGTGGTCTTGGCAGTGCTGGGTTAACAATTCAACTCAATGATCTTAAAGGTCTTTCCTAACCTAAATGAGTCTATGGTTCTATGACTAGGGTTCATCCTCCATCTCTCCATCTTTCCTTCTACCTGAGCACCTAATCATTTCAGAGGTAATTTTCTCACAAGCATAGGCCTCTCAACACTGTGTATTCTTAATAAAAAACCCCAAACCAAACCCAAACTAACCCCCCCCCAACCAAACCCCAAAACAATATTCCCTTATTGAACATTGCTATTTAATCAGAAGCATTAGCATGGCATCTCACAAGGATGTGGTGTGAACAAGGAAATGGTTGTGCATAACAGCACAAAAACACAGCTTGGGTTATCTCTCAACAGCTAGTAGTTTCAAATGTTCTTGTTTCTAATTACTTGCAGTAAAAAATCTCTTTGTTTGTAATTACTGTTTCCCTGCAACTAAGATGGTAAAAAATTGAGCAGAGCAAAGAAGACATTACCACTACACTGAGAGCAATAAGTTGGTGGTTGCATCAGCTTTGCATGCTCTGACGGGTCCCATGGATCACTGTCATTGCCAAGGAAAATACTTCTTAGGGAGGATGCTGGTGCAGCATGGGGTTTAGTAAATTGTTCAAGGATATTTTTTCTCAATATACATACAGCCCATTTGCTTAGGTGCCATATTAATAGCACAAACAATAAAACTTTGATGTCTGACATATTAAAAGTTGGGTGAGTGGTGATGTTTTTCCATCTGGAGGAGGCTGTCACTGGATACATTTGCACTGCTTTCATAAACATGTCTGGTTGGAAAGTCTGGAAAATAACAGAAATCAAGAAAAGTGAGAGCTTGGAAGAAACACTTAGAGACACTTTCCACTTTATTCCTTGCTGACACAAAGCAAAGAAGGAGCTCTCTTTGGTCTGTTCTGTAGCAAAGTTCTCTGGCATTTTTTTTGTGGTGTTTATTGTTCCATGTTACTTAGTGATTTGTGATGTTATGCTCCTTCATGTAACATTAGCATTTGTAAATAACACCGTCATGCTTTGGGATCTGAGGACTAATAGGATGATGCAAACCCCTATGAACAATTCTGTGGATGAATACATATGACTCAATGGCTACTAGAGCATATTGTCTCTGGTGCAGATCACATGCCGTTTAGCAACTGCAAATCACACCCAGTGACTTGCTTGTCCTCAGCTTTTGGGTTACCAGAGTAACTGATTCAAGTCATGTGACATAGTAATGTCAATTAGAAGATCCATCCCAGATCCACTCAACACAGGGATAAGAATTAGTCTTCTCTCTCTTTGTCAGACTTCCCCTCTGTATATGTACTCAGATACAATGATTAGCTCCACAGAGTTTTGCATTACAAAGCAGATAATTATTTACAGTTCCAGGCAACAAATGGGAGCAAGTGTTCTGAACTGACTTCACAGTTTTTTCTTACAACACTGTAAATGGCAATGCTGCATAAAATATGAAGCTAAGTAGATGAACTGGTATTAAGTAAATGATATTAAGATCACTTGTCATAGTATACATGATACTTTTCAGATTTCCTAAGCCTGATGTGTGCCTTTGGATTGACCTAAATGTTGTTTCCACTGAAGAAAAGGTGGTGTTGACAAAGGAGCTTCCTGGTGCTGAGGAGCAGAACATTGCAGGTGCTATTGTTACGCCACTTTGCTCTGAGTCCTCACCCTCAATATTGGCAGCTCACACAGCAGTATGTGAGCCTTCATTTTCTATTGGGAAACTAAACCAAGAAGCTGAATTATTTTCTGTTTCTGTCTGGCATTTGTTGCACATCACTGAGCTATTTCTGTCAGGCTATAGGTTCTTGAGAAAGAAAACTGAAGGAATCAGAAAATAGCATGAGTCTAGGAAATGGGGGGGGGAGGGGAGGGTTAGGAACATCTCTCCGTGGCTACTAACGGGCAATGACAAATCAAACCAGGGATGGCTAACAGAGACATATGTGTATACTCGACCAATAAAACCCCGACTCTTTTGGGAGCACATGAGCAGGAGTGAAACCACCTGATGGAACCAAGGGCAACAGCAGATTTGTCAAGGCAGAAAAGCTGAAATCTGCCAAGTATCAGATGTCTCTTTACCCTCTGTCTGGCAGCTCTTTCTGCATGCCCCATGGGGTCCAGGGCCAGAAAAAAAAAAGAGGAAGCTCAAAGGGGAATAATAATAATAATAATAAGCCATTTGGTCATGAATGCATGTTAACATTTATTCTTGGAGCCAGAGCTTCAAATGGAAAAAGATCCCTTTCTTTTAATCTTTGCTCTTTGTGTATCATCATAAACACTCTGGAGTGCTGCAATTTCTCAGGCAGAGAGAAAGAAGAGCTGTGAGAGATGCTCTGTGCAATCACATGCTGTTTAATACACCTTGGCCAGTAAACATCTTCCTGATACACAAATTAAGGGCCAGATTGTCAGTTCTGTCATACTGTTGATGGAGCATTGCTGGGGAGGGGCCTGTGGTGCAGCTTAGGGCAGCTCTAACTCATCACAAAATGCTGTGCTTGTGTTGTTGCCCCACTCCAACCCATGTACTGAGCATGCAAAAGGACAAGGGCACTGAAACAATCTTTTTCCCAATTGTGCATTGGAAGGAGTCAGAGCTGAGGAAAACTCTGTACCATTGTCTTTATTATATTTCATACCCTGATATCCATTACATTGAATTTCAACCAGTGATGATTCATGTATCCAGAACTGTTGATCATTTTAATTTCAGTTCCAGCTGAGTAATGCTGGCAAAGGACAAAAGAAGGCTTAAAAGGTTACTACAGCTGTTAATAGACATGTCTCTTACAGATTATTCAGCAGTCTCTGCATTTCTTCTGATAAATTTATGTATTTGTGTGTGCATGCACTTACATTTTAATCTACTAAGTTCAGAATTGGGCCACTTTGACTCTTCCACTGTATTTCTGCTTCTGTACTATGTCTATTCTCATAATATTTGAATGCCTTCCAATCACTAAGTTCATGACTGCATTCATGTTCTCTGTTTCTCTCTGAAAGGTAGAAAAGGATGTAATGCAGCATGTGTGTGTGTGTGTGTGTGTGTGTGTGTGTGTGTGTGTGTGTGTGTGTGTTTGCTGGATTTTTAGTTATTTACATGGATATTGTTCTATGTTTATATTGTTTAGAGGATTCACACTCCAAGGGATGTTCTTCACTGACCCACCAGTAATATTCACTGAATCACTCTATCTAGAAGTGTTACTTCCCAGATATGAAGCAAAATCTTGCTTATGTGGAGAGTCTAGAGTCTTACTAGTAAAAGCTTATGTATGTTCTGAAACTAAGATCACAAAATCACAGAATCACAGAATGGGTAAGGTTGGAAGGGACCTCTGGTGGGGTCACCCAGTTGCACCTGCTGGCCAGGTTTCCTAAAGCACATTGCATGGGATTGCATCCATATGGTTCTAAAGTATCTCCAGAAAGGGAGACTCACCACCCCCTCTGAGCAAACTCTTCCAGTGCTCAGTTAACTGCACAGTGAAGTTCTTCCTCATATTTAGGGAACTTCCTATGCGTAAGTTCCTGCCCATTGCCTCTTGTCCTTGACTTGGCATCACTGAGAAGAGCCTGGCTCCATCTTCTTGACACTCTCCCTTCAAATACTTCTGTACTTTGATGTCCCCTCTCAGTTGCCTGTTCTCAAGGCCCAGCTCCTTCAGCTTTTTCTCATGAGATGCTTCTGTCCCTCTACATCTTTGTAGCCCTCTGCTGGCCCTGCTCCAGGAGACTTGAGCCTAGACTAGGTAAGTGCCTTATTCCTATTTTTTTGTTTTCATTTGTTTTCTTCTTATTTTGCAACACAGCTGATGCGTTTTGTTTAATGAAACATGGTGTTGTGTAGGGGCTTATCAAAGGAATTAAATTCTTTATATAAAAACAGAATGAACTCTCACTATTGTGGTTTTATGTTCTACCTGGAATTTTTCGGAAAGGGAAGAAGGGATATTCTTTGAGTTATTACTGTTTTATAAAGTAACTTTAAGAATGTTTTGCCCTGTCTCTTTGTTTATCTTTAGTTTCTTCAGGACTCAACTTGCATCCCTGCCACTGTGCTCTAGGTCTAACTGTGCATCTGACTTGGTCAGTGTGGTAATTTTTGTTACATTAACACTATGCCTACAGGACCTATGCACTTATAACCTTTTGTGGTGCAACTGCAGGACTTCTTTACCCATTTAACAGCCATCAGATCCTCAGCAGAGTTCTCATATATTAGATTTTAACTGGCCAGTGCTACAATCTATTTTTAAAGGAAAAGTTTAGCTACATTGAAATACTTCAAACAGATGGCAGGGTTTCCCCTTTCATATGTGAAGGACTGTGCTAATATGTTAAATATTTTTAAAAATTAATTTTAAAAATAATTTAAAGAATTAAAGGATTTCAACAGAAAAGAGCATAAGTAACTCTACCTCATTTATAACCACACATGTGAAACCGGTTCGTCTTCAGTAGTTTCCAAATGTGATCATATTTTTCAGCCACAGTGACACTGGTGTTGCACCCCACAGTCTGAATTACAGCAGATGATGCCGGGATGTGATTTTTTTCAGACAAAACCAATGCAAAGGTAACACTCCTCTCTTGCACTGCATGCATACACCCTACTGTTCCTCCTCTTTCTGTGTAGTGCTGTCAAACATAAACCGATACACTGCTTTACAGAGTCACAAACTAGTAATCCATTCAGCACAGGCATCCTAATTGTTACACGTTGAGCATAACAGAAATAAAAAAGCAAAACCAACTGAAGTTCCAGTGCCTTTATGCACAAAACTGAGCTGCCTCTGAGATCACGCTGTGACAGAGAGGTCTCCTGTTGCATGACATCATTTCACAGTTATGATACGCTATGGTATAATTTAGCAAAAAATAACTCTTAAGAATCAGCTGGGACTACTTTTCAGCTCAACAAACCATGCCTCAGATGAAGATGTTTCTGCTCAAGCTCTCAGATGTGCAGTGACTGTGCAGCCAGCTCCAATTCTGCAGATTAGAAACAACTATATCAATTGAAGGAGGAAATGTTACAGAAATCCAGCCTCTCCCATCAAACCTTCCTACTTTTTTAGACAGTTTCACCACAGTACCAGGGGGAGGAGTAAAGTGGCTGAGAAGTGCATTTGTCCTGAAGTCATCTCTCAGGAGGAAAAACAAACAGTAAAAGGTGAGGCAGGCGGATGCACCTATTCTTCTCCAGAGTGATTAGTCTTACTGTACAGAGAACAATCTTCAAAAGTGTCTTTGTTGGCCTTACACAGCTGCCATGTGCCCACCAGCTGTTTCAGCTGACCTCAAAGTGTGCCACTTGAAAAAAGGATGGATACACGTACTTTAGATTGCAATCCTGCTTAGTTAGCATACCTTTTTGTACAACTGCAAATCGTTCTAAGAAATGGATAAAAAAAATCTCAAATATAATACATTCATTAGCATGCACTTTTAACTAGTAAAGACAATATCTTTAATCTTCCTTTATTTATTAATCTAGAGAACATTTTATTTATCAAACCTGCTATGTGATAATATTGTATTACCTTTAAATTTCATCAGGAAATCAGCTACTGAGTGTTTTATTAAAGTCTTGTTTTACAGTAGCTGATACATTTTTTCAAGGCAAGTTGTGCAAGGCCTAACATAGAACAAAAACAATGAAAGCAAAGGAGGAATGTTGAGTGTATCAGGATACTATGTAACTATCGGTACTAAAAAGTTTAATGAGCATGAATGACTCTGTTGTACATCAGGTTCTTTTTGACATTTTTGTAATATATCCTTACGACAGCCACGTGCTGTCAAAAAGACAACAAATACAAATGGTTATACATCCTGGTTCACATTAATTTTTCAGTTCCTGTCAATTATGTTCAACAAGAAATCAAGATAGCTCAATAGCCTGAATCTACTTTTGCAAGCTGATTGATGCACACAGCTGATAACTTAAGACACAAGAACTCTGGGTGGATGCAAGATCTGTGCTGGTGGATCACTTTGCATGTAGGAGGGGTTCTTTGTCAGGAAAATATGGACTAATTATGCTGACAAATGGAAACTGGTTACTTATGAAGTTAAACTACCCAGCAACCAACTATATTATATGACTTGCTCCCAGAGTTTGTATGAGAGTATTTCCCCAAAGCAAAATCAGTAAGTTTTGGAATAGCTTCCTTTAAGCATGTACAAC